>NW_021850063.1:128914-153476 GCF_003651465.1 Formica exsecta
ATTATTATATAATAATTCTCAATAACGTAATTCTCCAATATATTTAAACTTGAAACAAGATATGATAACCCCGCTCATCAAATTATCGTTAAAAAAGAATCTATTACATACGAATAAAAAATCTAAAAGAGATATTTCCCACATAAAAGGCATCCTATAAATGGAAAAATGGTAATTAATTTTTCAGAGGTAATTAATACGTTTGCGTCTCGATGTTTCTTTTCCTTTTTTTTCCATACTCAGTTTTTTCTTAGTGATATCCTTAATTGCATCGAAAATTTTATAACATCAACCTACACCAAGTTAAATCACCGCGAAATTTATTACAGTATAAAAATATATTCGTCCTGGCGTTTCAGCTTTTAACTTTAATTACAGATACGAGGTGATGGATGAAGATTGCAAGATCGCTGTTACATCAGCTCCATTCTTTTTAGCTTACAAGATATACTGTTCCTGTTCTTCCTTCTCTCTTGAAAAATTAAATACATACTTATTATTTCAAGCATTACAAATCGTCATTTCGTTTAAATTTTTCCAGCGGAAATTTAACGACTTTACGTTTACCATCCATTTCTGCGGACTCGCCACTCGGTATTAATTAGGCGATTCACGCAGCAAACCATTAACGCTACGCGGCTTTTATTTTTCTTGACTATGGTACGTAACTGCATAATTGCCCGGGAAAATCCGTAATAACATTACACGCGAGAGTGCAGCAACACGTGGCACGTTATAACACTCGCGTCTCTTCAGAGTCAACCGATTTGGCAAGCTGCTTCCTGACGCTCGCGGGAATGGAGAACCGAAGAATGGACGAGAGGGGTAATTGAATTAACCTCGCCCAGTTCCTTTCCGACCTCTTAAGTCTCGCGACTGAGGAACTTAAGTGACCGCATTCGGAAATGTCAGCGGAGATTTCCGTTCCCGGGGCCTGTGAGGGCAGATTAATCGAAAACCTTAGTTTCTCATGCCACAAGGAGCTCGTAGATAACCCTTCAAGATTCAAGAGAGCGGACAAAGAAGACATGTGTTCTAAAGAATATCTAGTGTTCCGTTAAACTTATTGTTAGCACGATTCTTCGGATCACCATAATAATTTCCATAATTATTTATCACTTTCTCCTTAATCAATTTTATATATTACAAGATTTCTTTCAAACTTATAACATTTTCTATCAGATATTATAACTGCAATTATTCATATTGTAATATTATTTTGTCATAATAATCATCATCGATTATTTGTTAAACAATTTTTTTCGCTACTCTTCACCTTTTTCGCTACTATTAACAGGGAAACAATAGCTTCGATTATACACGCTGGGATTCTCAGGCCGCTGAAACCAAGGTAGATTATGCTATACGATCCGTGACGATGCGTCAATATTAGTTCGCCACGACACCGCTTTGTGCACAGCCTACTTCCCGCAGGAAAGAATATAAAGGCTATTGAGTGTCCACTGTACGCTAGACTCTACTACGACACAACAATGGACTACTACACCACACTCGATGTTATACGCGTATTTATCATGTGGTTGTATGCGTATAGGCGCGTGTGTATACCGTTTGTTGTTTCATGAGCAGTTGCATCACGCAACGCACCGCTCGGTACGGATTAGGCTGTTTTAATGCTTTCGACGAGACAGACATGCATGCAGGATGTTTGTAAAAAATTACAAATTCAAAGAGGGTAGATTGATATTGAACTACAGAGTCGCTAAATGTTTTCACTTGCAGACAAACTAATCGGAAATGTCACTCTTCTGACTTGATAATCCACATCGAGAATTGTTCTGCGATTTTCGAAAAAAGATTTTTTATATGTATAATTTTGAGAGAAATTGATGAAATGTTTCATGACTCTTTAGAAATCTTTCTAGGCGTCATAATTCGGCAATTTTCCCAAAAAGGCCGTCGAAAAGGACGTCTATTGATCCTTGAAACGTATCTCCAACCCTCCTCTTTATTACAGGAAAAGATAGATATCCGTACCGCCTATATGTACGCTCGCAAACTGTAGAGGATAGTTGTTCCATTTATAGAACATTTCTTTTTAGTGAAAACTCGATGTGTGTGTGTGTATATGTGTGTGGATGGTATATTCAACATTCTCGAAGTAATATTTCTCCTTATATGTTTTTCTTGTATGAAATAATATTTTCCGCATATTCTTTCAAAATTAAAATAACTTTCTCTAAAATATTATTATTATATTTTATTTTTTATCATTATTATCATTATTATATTTTATTTTTTATTATTTTAGGTGCTTGCTTGGTATTCAAACTATTTAAAATTCGGCTTTAGAAATACGATACTGAATAATTCAAATATGAAGAACTTTTCGAGTATTATTTACCTATTTTAATTGTGTACATTGATGAACAATATTTTTATACAACATTTAACCATCATAAATAAATGTTTTCCATCGTTCAACCATCATAAATAAATATTTTTATACAATATTTAACCATCATATATAAATGGAAAGAAAATAAAAATATTTTTAATAAAAAGAAAAGCACATGTCGCTTATCATAAAAACTAAGAAATTTCTTCAGCTTGTTAAAACATAAATTCTTCATATCTATCTGAATTTTCATCTGAATTTTCATATCTATCTGAATTTTCCTTTTTCAGACAACTGATTTCATTTCTAGAAAATATAATTTCGAGAGAAAAATTATATAATATACAGGGTGTCCGGTCAAGATTGTGCCAACGCTCGTGAGCGGCTAGAGCACAGTAAACTGAACAGAAAAGTCCTAAAAATGTTACAGGACTTTTCTGTTCAGATTACTGTGCTCTACCCGCTCACGAGCGTTGGCACAATCTTTACCGGACACCCTGTATATTACCATATTCCCATGACTTTTATGATTTTTCTTTCAAATTAAAGGAGTTATTGTATATATTCGCCACAAATAATATACAAGCAGACTATATGAACTGCGGAACGTTAAAGTCCACGAAACTTTAAATTAAGAACGAATGCAAAGAGAACACGGAAGGAACAGTCGAGGAATTTGTCCCAAGCATTCCTGACCTGTGCCGAGAAGGCTTGTAATACTTAATATTTAAAACGCACGTATTTCCTACTCGGGCAAAGAAGACGAAGAGAAGAGTAGATGATTAAAGATAGCAGAAAAATGTCTCGAATGCTTGAATTGTTGTTCAAATAGTTGGCGATATTTTACAAAAAAAATTACAGTCGTATAGAATATTTTAGTAATAGACTTACATTGTATACATACTATATCTAATATATATGTATACATGTGGAAAACGTATAGGCCCATTACGTGGGTCTACTCACGTTTAGCGAATAACTTAATGGAATACAATACGACAGTCTGTTCCGTGTTATCCGCAATAAGATATACCGTTTTATATCATACGTAGACAGAATCGATAGAGTTATAGCCTCTCGCAAAATATCCTATGTGGATAAATCTACGTTTTGAACGGCCGATCGAGCAGAAAAACACTCGCGCAAATATCGATGACATTGTTACAACTCGAGCGAGGAAAAAAGCGAGAAAGAACATGTGACAGGGAAAAAAATAGATTGCTATACACGTGATCGCGTATCGAAATGCAATGAATGCAGCGATAGCGCTGGAGTTAGTTAAAAGATGATTGAGACATTGAAATCTAGCAAAAATGATTTAATTAGATAAAATGATATATATTTCAATGAAGATTTTATTTTAATTTTGTTTGATTCTAGAGATTTATTTGATTAGAGACTAAAATAATAGAGATTCTGATTCATTGCAATCGACTTAAAATTGATTACTCGGACTTTTGATTTTCGAATCAAGAAGAAGGGAAATTGGGTTAAAAGCCGCCATATTAATTTCGCCATTTTGAATTTTAAAAATTTGGCTGCAAATTCGTAATCAGCGACCTTAAAAACCCTTTAGAGATCATTTTCAAGCCGATCCGAGTGATTTTCAGTTACTTAGACAAGGGTTATTGGCCTTATGGCTGCCATTTCGAATTTTGTAATTCTGTTTCCAGATTCGTAATC
Organism: Formica exsecta; assembly: GCF_003651465.1. NCBI lineage: Eukaryota > Metazoa > Arthropoda > Insecta > Hymenoptera > Formicidae > Formica > Formica exsecta. Next base: position 132,957 of record NW_021850063.1, read on the forward strand.
AACGACCTCGAGAACCTCATACTAATCATTTTCAAGCCGATTTATCAAGTTTTCGCATTTTAATCAAAGATGTTGTAAGATCATTCGTAAGGGCCGTGGCACATAAAAAAACTTAAGCAGTAAGACTTAAGACGTAAGCGAATTGACCAATCACGGTCGAACAGTAAGGCAGCCATATTGAAACATAAGCTACGCTGAAAATTCCGTATGGTTGAAATTCTTAAGTCTTAAGTCTTACTGCTTAAGTTTTTTTATGTGCCCGGGCCCTTACTTTTGCGGATTTCAGGCGTCATATTGGAGCCGCCATATTGAATTTTTCAAAAGGCCACGTTCCATTCGAAACTACACAAGTATACAAATATTTTGAGACCTCAAACGTTTTTTTCCATTGCGTTAATTTTTGGAAGGAGAGGTGGCCCGTTTAACGCAAAACGTCCCATATATATATACATTATTATTATATTTTTCAATCTGTCTCGCGTAGCGGATCCATTATTTCAGAATCTCTATTATTTTAGTTTCTAATTAAATAAATCTCTAGAATCAAACAAAATTAAAATAAAATCTTCATTGAAATGAATCATATTGTAAATAATTTGTGATGCATAAATATCTAATAAAGATTGTACAAAAGTATTGCACGAATAAAAGAAAGAAATCGAGTAATTCATCCATCGGAGAAATACATTTATACTCTATCCAAAAAGAGAATGATCTCGGTTCGCGCATAAGCGGGCACCGGACCGAAGTCATTCTCCTTTTGGATAGAGTATAGCACAATGTTTCAATTCAAACTTGTTAGAAATCTACGAATGGAAAAATTTAGTAGTCTCCATAGAATCAGATTTATGAAACAAAGGACACGTCAGAAGTAATAAAAGAATTCCTAAAAAAATTAAGAGATCTTAATTATTTTTAGAACCTAAGGGAATCTTTGATCTCTAGAATTTTATAGGTATTCTCTTAATTATCTCGAGGTTCAAGAGAATTAAGAATGAAGTAGAAGCTCCGCTCTGATTTTATGATTTTAACCCCGACGAGAGTATCTCTTCATAATTTTTTCCCGCAATTTCTTAACCATTTTTCCGACAAACACCGATGTTTCATCGTTGAAAAAATATCTACTACATTCGCTCGGCTTGATTTAATAATGAAACGTTACAAATATAATTTTGTAACCTGATATATTCTGGCAAACCACCGAACACTTTTTTTTTTCTCACTTTGCTGTTCCTAAAGTTTACAGAAGACACGCAGTAACCGCCGCCTATGCAGTCTATTAAACATAGATAGGAGTACCGCATTGCCGTGAATCGGCGCAAGGTAGTGTTAGAGGTTTGCTGCGCGCCATACCCGATCTCTCTGTGCACCAGGGGTTCTCCAGGAATCCAACCCCAAACGTTTCTCCCCTTAATTCTCATTATTACACGCGCTAAACTCTTAATTGAGGAAAAGACCAATTGGCTAATGACACACGTCGTCCCATCTTTGTATTTAATCATTTTATCTTATTAAATCATTAACGGCTTGCATTTTAAACGAAAAACTAACAGAGGATTGATTTAAAATAGACTCATAAAATGTAGATTCATTTTTTTGTGTTTTTTTGAAAGTGTTTTTACAATTAATCGTCATCAGTTTTTCTTCATTTGTATCTAGTATAGAAATGATTTGATATTGAGCAATCACACAATGGTTAGCGTCAGATAAAAAATATTATACCATTTCTTGAGAACCACTGAAGCACGAACGACCGTGCAGGAAGAGAGAAAGAGAAAGAGAGAAAGATTCTACGTACACACACTATACCGAACGCGCTGTATAGGTGCGCTTCATAATGATAGTAACAAAGCTCTGCTGCGAGTCGGTGTCGGGTCGCAGCCTCGCTCTTGCCCTCGGCCTCGTTCGTTATTCTTAACGTCATCACGACCGCAGTCAAATCTATGCGTGTCCACCGTCTCCCTTTATCCGCTGTCCATTTCTCATGCTCTTCTCTTTATCAAAATTTTTACGAGCGCGATCTTTTACGAAGTTATCATAATTCGTGATAATTATAATAATGATTCTAATAAATTATAATTCTAATAAAAAAAAACAAGAAATTTAATAGTGAATTTCTCAAGTTTTTTTAAAATATGTTTTTGCTCTTCAACCAATGGACACGCATTTTCTTCGTGCAAGAGAGAACGCTGTTTGGAAAATCGTTTTACGGATTAAATAATTAAATGACGATTCATGAGCATTGTTTTTTTTCACCGTATCAATTATCGAAGTATTGATATGGCAAGCGATTTAAATTCCCTGTTATACTCGCTTCTGTGTGTATGTGCCGCGGCTATTTATAGAAATTCTTACACGCACGCGCTATTATACCGGGAAATATATGCGAGGACACATCATTTAATACGCGCGTACCTATCACACGCATTGAAGTCTATCACATTAAATCCACACAGAGAAGAAAATTATCGACACTCTTACATTCTCGCTCACTCATTTTAAATCAAATGTTATACATTTTCTAATGCGAATAAAACGTGAACGTGAATCTCAGTACACAAAGCGAGAGTTGCACATTCGTGTTTGACGTTAAATATACATAAGGATATATACGCGTCAAAGCGTATGCATCCGGAGATGACTAAGACAGAACGGTAAGCCAGAAAGCGCAATCTAGCTCTCCCGAGCGAGGGTCGCAACAGGTGCTTAGATACTGTTACACAAGATACCTGGTGGTGTGCGGTCAGATTCAGAAAAGCTTCGTCGCGCCTCCCCCGGTCGTCACCCTCTCACCTTCGATGACGGACGCAACGAAGATCCGCGACGGCCACTTCTTACGTCAGTAAGCGGATCAGTGCTCGCTTTCAAGCCGCGGCCACATTTCCCTAGCGCCGTATAGTCGGGATGAGTTTATTTTAGCGCGCTGGAAATTGTATTGTACAGTCTCGTGTCATCCCTGAATAAGAACGGACAGAAGCCGCTACCGCGGGACGTCGCGCGACAAGCTTTCGCAAACACGTAAATAGGCTAAGAGATACGACTGTTGACACCGATGTCACAATTACGGATGGTCGCTCGAAAAATGTGCTTTCGTATAAATTGCGTCTACTGCGATGGAGAAGAAAAGCTTGCGCGACAAAGAAAAACACAGAACTGCGATGAAATAAATATGATATTTTACATAGTGCCCGATTAATGATCGTAGTAATATGATAACAGCTGTAATTTTTTATGCCGACGATAATAAGTAAAGACCATAAGGTGTTTAAGGTATCAGTAACTATGCATCTCTCTTTCTTATCCCACAGACCGATCTCTATGCGAGTTTGCGCTTACAGAAATGATTACGTTCACATACATTACATGATAAGGCGCGCGAATAAACAGATATGAGGTATCGCAAAGTAACCCTGTGCAAAAAAACTTTCGAATATCAAGATTGTATGAATATTAAGGATCCATAAAAATAAATTAATATCATGTAAAGTCCTTTGCGTTTACTTTTGCCGTAACATATATCACTAAACATTGATTCATATTTATAATAATAAAGATATTATTATACACGATGAATCAATAAAAATTAGCACGGATGTAATATGAAATCTTCCGTGTAGATAATTTCTAATAACTAGAGAAAAACGTGCTGGGCATTCATCATGCTAATACCATGTTATTTTTTGTCGTGTATTTAAACGTACATCTTGCAACAACGGAGATAATGTTTCTCGAATAAATCTACTGTATATATATTACAATTTCGTCAGAAAATAATATCAAATAAAAGAATAAATTGTCATTTCAAAAATGATGTCAAGCTCAATTCACAAAATTCAACTCGATTCGTGAAATTTGTGCCATTTGGTTCTTGATGCAGATTGACATGAGAGGGTATACGGATGAAATTTATGGCGATGAAAAATACATAGTAGAGTACACTCTACTCTGACTAATGCCATATTCACGTGCAATTTGACGCGAGGATTTATACTAATCTTATCGTGTTTACCTCGTTATGTGAGCTAGTCTTTGTAACAATGTTTACTATTCATCACGACATCTGTATGCATAATATTCAATAACAAACATTACTATATTTCAATAATCGGCATAATTGGAAAATTACAGTAGCTTTCGACAATTAAAGTATAGTATTGCATTAATATTCATGGTCATCAGTCTAGATATCTTTAATAAATGTAAATTTTTAAATTATTTTCTTGTAACTAGGATCTTTTCAGTAATCTTGAATAATCTAGTATCATATCATTATTGTTATTCGTCTTAACAGCCACTATCTCAAAGGATAGATATAAAAATATAAAAAATATTCTTTTTGAAAAAAACAGAATCTTCACATCTCCAAAGCGACTTTATCTATAGAAAAATTGTTAACACCATATGATAGCCCCCTTTCTATCGCAATCTTTGTTCGAGAAATTTTTCTTTAACTCCTATAATTTTGAAGATATTAAAGATTCTAATTCTTATTGGTTTACCCTGTATAAAACAATTATTTTTTTTACTGATTGATTGGTATATATATATATATCAGTTATCTTACGTTATTTGATAATTTTGTAAGAAAGGAGTTACATTGTATCTTTCTCTCTCACTCCTTCCCTTTCTCTCTCTTTCTCTCTTATTTCTTCCATGTTCCGATTATCTCAGATTTCGTTGCATATGCGCTGTATTTACGACAACATGTATGTATGTGTCGCGTCATTTTTATTATATCTTCTCGTGACATATCGATCGCAATAATAGAGCGATTAATAGTAACGAAACGCGGCTGTGCAAACGACTCGCTCATTCCACGCTATTATTAATCAATTGAGCGTCCCACTTATGATTTTATTCCGGCCACGTATACCGGGTGCTTCAAGCAAATCTCGTCGAGTTTCGAAAGCATGTGACACGGAATAAACATTAATACAAATGTAAACGCGCTCTTATCTAAAAATTTGCGATGATCCTTTTGAATCACCCGGTATATCAAGCAATTTGCTTAAAAAGAAACGCTTCAGAAAATCCGCACGAATAATGTCAAGAGCACACGAAGGGAAGATAAATTCTCCCATAAGGGACTTTCGTACGAGCGATGAATCTTGAAACGTCGTAGCAAAGAGAGATATTCTTCACAATAAAATCGAGCAGGATTTATTTATTACAAAAATTGTAGTAAATATCAGAAACAAATTTTCATGGATTCTGGAATAAATATTCGATCATGCTCACGCTAAGCATGAAAGTCTAAGATTCCAACCTTGGAATTTCTATAGATTTGAATTCACCGTTCTGAAATCTATAGTCCTGGCTTCAGTGAATCTTTGGATTCAATACGCACGAGACTTATTTATGTCTCGATTCGCTTGATATCAAAACAGGATTGTGCGATTATAAATTCTAGGAAATACGCTACCGATGCGGTGCAATTCGTTTATAAGCCAGTGGTAATATTAAAATATATTATTAACAAATATATTAAAAAATTAAAACATTGTGGTTCTATTTAATTTACTCTTTTTCCATTAATATCACGAATATCGTTATTAATCGCATATGAATAAATGGACGTTAGAGCAAAGCGAACTTCATAACGCGCGGAACTGTTTGCGGGTAAATAATAAACAGCGCCGGAACTGCGCGAGGATGGACAAATGCATAGATTTTCACCAAGTTCTAATGAGGGACAAATGCGGAACAGGAGATGCACCATTCAATTTTCGTCGATAGATGGGTAAATCTGATTTTCCAGCCTCTCTCAATTTCCGGCCGCGAAACAGGACGAATTCATCGGCTGTTGAACATTTTCGACGAATCTATCGTTGGCATCTATCATGCTAATCTGCAGTAACCAATGATCATTCTATAATCTTTCCGTTCTCTCTTTCTCTCTCTCTTAATTCTTAAAAAAATATCAAAATATTTCTATATATAATATAATTCCATCGGTAAAATCGGATCTAAAGACTTGCAGATTTAAGACTCAAAAGTGAGAGATTACAAAATGTTTTCGGGATATTTTATAACAGCATAACGCATTTAAGTCATTTTTCGCGTAAAACGAGAAAAAAGAAGCGCACGTTTTTCTTCTGCAATCTCTTTTTGCTTTTTCCGCGGTAATCATAGTGCACCCACGCAAACGTTTGAATCATCAAAGACGAGAGACGAAGCGAAGCTTACATCACGTACCACCAGCTGATTGCTAGATCGCAATTATAATATAATCAATTTCAATCTGAAGATCAATTTTATTCTATTTAGATTAAGTTATTTAAAAAGATCATTTTTTCACAAAAAATTTTTTTTCTTGGCTATTTAAAATTTACAATGTTTCGAAAAAAATTATGTCTGATTTTCGTAAACCATTCCTTCTGCTATTCGATATAAAAGTGATAAATATATTTACACTGTCATCGTCACGAACAGTCAACAATCAAATAATCATCTAATATCTTTCGACAGTATACGAAAATGTGTGCACAATATCCCAAACTGGCTATTCTATTGTCTTTGCAGTTTGCAATCGAACTGCTTGAATTGCGATCGTGTATATTCTCGAGAATATCCGAGCATAAGAACATTTATTCAATATTCTCTTTTGTCATCATTGAAATTCCACGCGGAATAAAATCGCTCACGGGAATTGCTCACCTGCTCGAAGAACCTAACATTTGTCAGCATCGGAAGCGACTTTTTAGATGGAGAAACGAGGATCGTTTCTCCACCGTTTATTTAGTTTGAAATTAAATGGTAAACGATAAATTTGACGTCATACATTCTTGTCGTGATTTAAACTATAAAGATAGAAAAAGAGGGAAATACAAATTTAAGAGATATCGCATAAATATATAAAACTATATACATATATAGTGTTTACAGATCGAAGAAACCATGAAAAATTGTGCCGAATTAAAAATAATGTATAAAACAATTGAGAAAAATTATATTATTATTAATATAAAATTAATAATTTTTGCTAACATTAATTAATTATGTATTATATTTTAAACGTAGATCAAAAATCTAGCAAATAAGAAAATATAATAAAAGACGTTCCTTGCCGCCACGTCTATCTGGACCGTATAATTTGGAGTTGCCGTGATTTTGAGAGGCGAAATCGACCAACGTGCTTAGACTAACGAATCTACTTGAAGAAGAGGCAGCGAAAACTAACAATAAGTGAGAAACGGCAAAACTCGCGAATCGCGAAAATAGACAGGAGATGTGAAGCAGTGAATAATAGAGTTGTCCAGAGCAACTGAAGCGACGATGGAAGAACAACGGAAACAACAATGGAATGAACTGTTTCTCTTGTCGACATAGCTGTTCGTTTCGTCTTACCGTTATCATCATGCAAAGTTCGTACTGATTACACTTCGGATAAAGAAATTAATTTGTAAGTCTTTCATAATAATTTAACATATTACAAATATAAAATTGTTACAATAATTGTATGTGTAATAATCTGTACATTCGAAAATTTATGGAATAGTGAAAGATACAAAACAAAAATTAGAAGATCGAAGAGTCTACCACGTAAAACGAAGCAGATATACACCAAGAAAAAAGTTTTATTGACGAAATAAATATTTATACTTAAATCTTTACTTTTGATAGAAGTAATTATTTATTCTATGTAACAAAAATATTAAATTTTAAACAAATATGTATATTATACTCTGAGTATATTATTTTATACTTTCACAATTTCTACATTCAAATAACATTTCTATGAAATGTGTAATACTATGTATTAAATAAAGTAAATTTCGGATCTGACTATGTAATTAATTACATATTAATGTTATCTAATTAACATAAAAGCATTTTTTCTCGGATATTTTCTTTGTATTTATATATAAAATACAAAGAATGTATTTCTTCTCTCAGTGTTCATTTATATTTTACTGTATATCAAAACTTTTTAAATGTATTTAAATAAATAGTTCAATTAAAAAATTTAGAGATATTTATATAAATAAATAAGTTATAAGAATCTTCCGTATAAATAATTTTTTTTATTACATTAAAATTTTGTTGTATTAAGATATTTCTTTCTTATTATTAGTATAAAAATATATAAGATACTTTAAAAAATATTTTGCTATGTATAACAAATATCAATATCTAACATCAAACAGCTAACTCGTCAAATTAAAAGTCATTCCTTTCGTGCTCTGGAACTCCGGGACACTTGTGAAAAATTTGCAATCAAGTACCTCGATCGAGAATGACAGGAAACAAGAGTAAAGGAGAACGATGTCTACGACTGCGCGAGGCAACTATTCCTTTCTTTCTTTCGCGGCGACACGCCGTATTTGCTCTCGTCGGCCCTTCAACGGGCAAATCGAATCCATCGAATTTCAATCATCTTGCATCTGCCTTGTTACTCCAACGAGTATCATCGATAACCTTCAGCGACAAACCGTTCCAATATTTCCCGCGGTTAATTTTGGAAAACGCGATAATATTTCATCCGCGCATTTAATTGAAAAAAATGTCGAGCTATTTATAGTAATCTTTTTATAAACCATAGAGAGTAAAATGGAAAATGCGCGCGCATATTATACGACGAATATGCCAAGAAAATTCTTTAAGATCAAATACACTTACTGATTGAGCGTTCGATCGTTGCTGCCGGTGGTCGCTGAACCCTGCACCCCAGAAGCGGCAGCGGCGGCGGTGGACCCCGAGTCGTGATGCCTCCGTTCCTTGTGGACGATGCCCATCAGCTTCATCCACGGGTTGTTGGCCGCATGGGTGCCCATGCCGCCGCTCTGCCACATTGCGCTCGCCAGCCTCGCTCTTTACGCGGGAGCCCGATCCGGGCTCCGACTTGTTCACGAACCTAGCCGCGAGCGGCCTTTCTTGCGAAGGACTAACGTCCTTCTCCGTTTCGTCCTGTCCCGCCGGATCGATTTCCTCCGACGGAAGCTCCTCGCTCTTCTTCGCGCTTCGTGCAATCCGCGCGACGAGCTTGGGACGTCCTTGATTCTTTTCAGGACGCTGTGTCGCGAGGACACAGGCGGGCGTCCTGAACGGGACGCACGGCTCAGTACCGTGATCCTGCGAGTCCGCCTCGAGTTGAGTTACCCCTGAGGTAACCTCTACGTCCTCGCGGGGCCCCACACGGCGCACCTGCAGCTCCACTGATCCTGGGTAGGTGCGAGGTGCCCTGCGCGTAGGCCCCGTAGGCTCCCTAGCCCGGCCTCCGAGCACCTCCACCATCTAATCCTTCGTTTCGTCACAAGGCTTTGCCGGCCCCGCACCTTCCTGCCCCCACCTGGATACCACTGTAGCCCGTTTCTGTGCACTCGCACTCGCACTCGCACTCGCGTTTCCTGACGCCCGATCTCGCAGCGGCGTCGCCCGAGACGTCGTCCTCGGAGCTTCCCGTCGCTATTTTCCGATGTCTTGCTTTCTGTCTGGTGAACGTCAAACCACCGACTGAACGAAGGAGATCGGCAAAGTTAGTGAGATAGCGATAGATCAAGATTTGTCGAATTTTACGGAAGAAGAGATTACAATCTTTCGCGCACTGATAAAATGTTGAATTGGTTCTCTCTCAGAGAGAGCATCTAATTGGTCGGGTACTACAAAGTAATGCATCTCGTGTGGCTGCGATAATAAAATATCCAATGACTTCAAACTCTCGAAAAATTTTATTTTAAATTTTGCTTATTTCTAGACAGATTTCTAGACAATAATGATTATTCGCCATACATAATTGTATTTTGCTATCAAAAACCATTGTATGGCTAATAAAATTAATCGAATTGTGGCCACTTAGTTTCAACTATAGTAATTGTTAAAAGTTATCGATCATATTTGCAAGCGCACGCAAATATCTTCTCTTGATAGTAAATTTTTAATTGATATAAAAGTTCAATCTCATACTGTAGCAATTTATTTTTATGTTTGATCTTTAATAATTAAATTGGAGCATCATAAAATAGCAAGACAATCTCGAAAAGAAACTATTAGAATCGAAAGAAATCAAATTATTTCTTCACTCGCGGGATCTCCGTCTCATTCAAATGCAAAAGAAGATTGCAATATTACTCTCTTAAACAAGAGCTTGCAATGATATACATATTTTTTAGAAATATTTTGCTGTACTGTGTTTAAGGCAGATTGATCTGATTAATACATGTTCACGGCGCTTTAATTTTTGTGAAATAATTTTTTTCTTCTTCGATAATCGCACACACAATTATCATTTCAGATTATCATTTAGCAAACACATATTATATGCAAGATATTTAGAAACCATAATTTAGAATTTTTAATCAGAGATATCGTCACACACATTTTTAACAAAAAGATCTTATCGCGTAAAGATATACCTGCAAGCAAACTTTTTTGAAATAATTTAGAATTTTTAATCAGAGATATCGTCACACATATTTTTAACGAAAAGATCTTATCGCGTAAAGATATACCTGCAAGCAAACTTTTTTGAAATAATATAACTTAACGAGCTTATTAACCGCTTGCTAAAAGGGCGCAGGAAAAGTGCAAAAAATAAATATTTACTCTGCAAGGGAGGGGGACTTAATTCCTATGCTATTAATAAAGGTGCTATCATGGAAGAACGAAGCTAAGCCGGAACGAAAAAAAACGGTCGCAATGAGGGGAAAAATGGAATTACTTCCACCTCTCGAGAAACGTCACGCGCCAGCCGTCCCATGCAAAGAAGATTTACAGGACAATCTCCAAGGTTACTTTACAAGCTTGTGTATAATCGCAATTGCATTATTCGAGATATAATTACGTGGATAAAGTTCCGAATAGGTGAACCCTCCGATTTTTTTGAAACTACACTATTTTTTGTATTTTTTAACGCTGATTACAAATATAATAATGAAAATTTGCGACAAGGTCATTTTCAAGGTCAAAACAAAAAAACTGAAAAAATATAACTTTTTAGACATTATTTTAGACAAATAGGTTTGCGTGGAACTTCGCTCTGCGTGGAAAGTTGCAAGCCCATGTGGGACCTCGCTTCGCGTGGAAAAGTGTATGCGTGGAAACAGTGGGTTCCGCCCCCCTGCGGGGGGCTCCACTACCGAGAAACTAGACAAATAGGTTTGCGTGGAACTTCGCTCTGCGTGGAAAGTTGCAAGCCCATGTGGGACCTCGCTTCGCGTGGAAAAGTGTATGCGTGGAAACAGTGGGTTCCGCCCCCCTGCGGGGGGCTCCACTACCGAAAAACTAGACAAATAGGTTTGCGTGGAACTTCGCTCTGCGTGGAAAGTTGCAAGCCCATGTGGGACCTCGCTTCGCGTGGAAAAGTGTATGCGTGGAAACAGTGGGTTCCGCCCCCCTGCGGGGGGCTCCACTACCGAAAAACTAGACAAATAGGTTTGCGTGGAACTTCGCTCTGCGTGGAAAGTTGCAAACCCATGTGGAACCTGGCTTCGCGTGAAAAAGTGTATGCGTGGAAACAGTGGGTTCCGCCCCCCTGCGGGGGGCTCCACTACCGAAAAACTAGACAAATAGGTTTGCGTGGAACTTCGCTCTGCGTGGAAAGTTGCAAACCCATGTGGAACCTGGCTTCGCGTGAAAAAGTGTATGCGTGGAAACAGTGGGTTCCGCCCCCCTGCGGGGGGCTCCACTACCGAAAAACTAGACAAATAGGTTTGCGTGGAACCTCGCTCTACGTGGAAAGTTGTAAACCCATGTGGAATCGTATATGTACTGCAAAGTACATGCTTAGATGGGAGAACAGATATAAGATTTAGATTCCATCGTTTTTGTTGAAAACTATCGTACGGTAAAAATTAATAGGACATAAAATGTTTTTCTCTGTAAGATCTAAAATTGTTATGGGTTTTTCATGATTTTCACTATGAAAATGAGAGATGCACCAATTTTCATTATGATATTCGTAATCAGTGCATCAAAATACGTAAGAATACTGAGTTTCAAAAAAATCAGAGGTGAGCACTTTTCGGAACTTCACCTGCCGTTTTTATTCTTTAACATCGATTTTCTCGAAAACTTTCAGTTTTACGCAAAAAATGTATAGAACATAAATGATGTATTTTTACAAGAACTACAACTTTTATTTGACACATTTTTTTCTTACATCAATATTTATCGAAATAATATTTAAAAAGTTATATTTTTTCAGTTTTTTTTAGTTTTGACCTTGAAAATGACCTTGTCGCAAATTTTCATTATCATATTCGTAATCAGCGTTCAAAAATACAAAAAATAGTGTAGTTTCAAAAAAATCGGAGGGTTCACCTATTCGGAACTCCACCCAATTACGTTACCATCGTAGCAACACAAAATGTCATTTTCATCAGTTAAAGAATATCTAAAGCTAGATGCGAGTAGCATCATTAGAGTGAGCATTTGGCAGGTCTTATCGTTAGTAGGAGCGTGAAAAATTGGTGCAGAGTAAACCGATACACATTTATACAAAAAAAATACATTCAATAATGATTTTAAAAAGATTTTCAACTAAATTCCAAACGCATAAGAAGAAATTTATCACGCTAATCAACTTGTTGAAAGTTCACACGCGCACACATACGGCGCGATCATTAATGCATGACAGTGCCGGTATTTTTCATAGGCTCTAAGGAGTTAAAGAGGCGTGCTTCAAAGGGTCGAGCGCTTCAAAGGGAGCAAAAAGGATTTTAAAAAATGCCCGTGGCGCTTGCATGCTGGCCGACGCGCGCGTGTGCCAGATGCATAAGAACCGCAAACAGTCCACTATCGATCCCCTTAAAAATATCTGCAAATTGGCGTGGTAATGGCCGAGGGTCTCTCGTCAGAGATAAGTCGCGCGCCGCTATAAACGCCTTTTGTTACTGGACATATTCTTCGCGCCAGCTCGCCAACTGACGACGTGGCTATGGCAAACTTTCGCGTGTGAGATGGTGAGGTTCTTTGTACGAAGAACGGACGGAGCTAACTACATACATAAACACAAACATAGAGAGAGAGAGAGAGAGAGAGAGAGGGGGAGGAAGAGAGGAAAGTATGGGAGAATTTTAGCATGAGGATTACAATATATTGATCATTAAAATATAAAGCGGAGGGGCGATGTGTTCGATGATTTAAAGGGTAGAAAGGTAGCTTATCGTGACCTTATTGTTGCGAAGATCCTCGAGTAAATAACGATTAAAATAAATTATATTTTGAATTTGCACAATAGGCGCAATTTCGACCAATCATGCTTTTCCTTTTAATGTTCTTATACATGCACTAAGAAAAAAAAGTTGTAAACTTGACTAAATGCGCGTTTAGTGTTGGTTATCATTACTTTCGTTTAAATATTTAAGTATTTAAAAGTGTCGTATTTAACTTGAATACTTAAATATTTCAACTAAACACATTTAATCACGGAGCTAACTACATACATAAACACAAACATAGAGAGAGAGAGAGGGGGGGGGGAGGAAGAGAGGAAAGTATGGGAGAATTTTAGCATGAGGATTACAATATATTGATCATTAAAATATAAAGCGGAGGGGCGATGTGTTCGATGATTTAAAGGGTAGAAAGGTAGCTTATCGTGACCTTATTGTTGCGAAGATCCTCGAGTAAATAACGATTAAAATAAATTATATTTTGAATTTGCACAATAGGCGCAATTTCGACCAATCATGCTTTTCCTTTTAATGTTCTTATACATGCACTAAGAAAAAAAAGTTGTAAACTTGACTAAATGCGCGTTTAGTGTTGGTTATCATTACTTTCGTTTAAATATTTAAGTATTTAAAAGTGTCGTATTTAACTTGAATACTTAAATATTTCAACTAAACACATTTAATCAAGTTAACAAGTTTTTTTCTTAGCGTAGCGCGTTTCATAGCATTATAATCTGAAATTTTCAAAGCTAACGTATTAAAAACGACTGAGTTTATTTGCATCTTAAAAATTTTAGATATTTCTACACGCGAAATGTCGTGAGCATCTGTCAAAATCGCGATAATATTTCCATTAATCGCGAGCGCTATGTTACATATATACTATTACAAAGACAAGACGGTATGTAATAAGACAGAAGTTCTTGAACGAGAGAACCAATCCTAGATTCTATCGGATGATAAATTCGACACGGTGCGCATTTCACGATTGTCCTGCGCAAATTCCAGGATACCGTCGCGACACGGTCGCTCTCCTCCTCCTTCGCCACCCCTTTTCTCACCTCACCGCCGGATCAATGCACCCCTGCAGGTGTATCTGACGACGGCGTTCGCAGCCCGAGAAATATCGCAAACACTGCACTTTCGCTCGTTTCCACAACGCGCGCCGCCGTAAAGCCCATCGCCCTTCCTTACATTAGCCCTCATCGGCCGAGGGATCTCTCAACCGGCGTGATAACGTCGCGATAATGTCGCGTTGTTAGGTCGCATTTCGCTGCACACACAGCGGCGAAAAAAATCACGTCACACGATATTCATCGCGGATCCGCGCTCTCTCATTGACGGGACGCTATTTCCTCCCTCCGATCTATCCCTGTCTTTCCCCTGCCCTTCTCGGTTTCGCACATTTATTGGCCCAAAGCCAGACGCAGCACGAGACCGGCACGACTTTGACATATAGTAACAATCTCGAAGGGAAAATGGCCTTGTACGTATATGTATAGTTGATGAATAGGGTGGTTTAAGGCTAATATATAATGGCATTCACATATAATGCTAATTATAATACTTTTGCAACAATTGTCTAAACAAATAATTTCAAGATTCATGAATTTATGTTAATATATTTATGAGTTTAAAGAGATCTATATTACAGATATTCGATACGGTAATCATTTACAGATCTTGCGACCAATCGTAAAAGCGGACCAATCGTAAAAAATGGATCGTAAAAGCTTTTTAAGTTTTTAAATTTTCGAAATTTCTAACGACAACTTTCAAGATCTTTTTTCAAATTTCCAAATTTTGATTTCATTTTTAGGATTCTTAATCTTTAATTTTGAAATTTCTCCCCGAACGTTCTCTTATTTAATTAAAAATTATCAAACTACACATATTGACGTATTTACACGTGAAATAAAAATACAAACCACACGCGAATCTCGACTCAACGAGCTGTCAACACCATCACGACCGCGATAATACGAAAACCAGATAGTCACTCAAGTTGCTCCTCGATAAGCGTGTCGGATATATTCTACGCTTCCTCTCCTCGCGCGATCATCTGCCTGCCCAAACTGGTTGAACGCTCCTCGCAGGGAAAAGCGAGAAATCCACACGCGCACTCCGCGGTCGAGCACGAGCGTCGAACCTGGACGTACCCATCGCCGACACCACGGCACAGGAGCAGCCAATGGGATCGCGCGATCTCAGCCGCATTGGCGGTGCGTGAGAGAGCTCGCGGACAGGGGAAACACACGCGGCATCCCCGCTTTCGCATCGAACCACGTTATCCCATGAGATGCCACGGCGAATTTGACCTGTCGTGATCGATTGATCCCCTCGTTGAGACGCGTTAAACTAGACGCGATTAGATGAATTGAAACCGAATTGGTACACGATGGCAATTAATCATTTTCGTAAAATCATGCCAATTTCACAAATTTTCAATGAAATTTTCATGAAGTTATCGACAAACTTGTAACACCCTTTTCAGCTTAGAGTTAAATAAGCCTAATAATTAGTTCAAAATGTTAAATGATAAAATCCACATCAAAAATTTTTAATATCAGCAACAACGCTGGATCGACTGAAAAATAAATCAGTTTAAAGGCATTAACTTAAACATGTGACGAATTGTTTGCCATATATATAGATCGATTAATCTATAATATATTCAATAGTGATCTCTGATCACAACTAAAACCAGGATAAAAACGAGAATCGGATGGATTAAGTTCCTTAATAAATTTCAGGGGTACAAGTAAACAAGAATATAATCATTCTATACAAAAACAACACAACGTAACCGCATTTTTTATCAAAGTATTGGAACGTAATAACCATGTGATCAAATTTCAGCACCTAATATGATGGAAAGAAATAAGTAATTTTAATTTCACGTAAAAAAGTAAAAAGAGATGATTTTTTATAAATAAATTTTTGAAGCTCAATATAGTTGAGTAAATAAAACTAAATAGATTATCAACATCAAAGGTTATCAGAATCAGTCACGCGTACGGACAGCCGCAGTCGAAGTCCTCGTGAACTTTCGACCTCGAAGGCTCTATGCTCTTCTCGTGGAGAGCAAGTCTCTCCTCGAGGAGAAAGTTCTTTAAACAAATGATATTAAATATCTTTACACACAATTTGCGTAATTTTTATTATTCATCCCTGACATATTTGATTTTTATATAGAATGCTGTAAAAAAAAATTCATTAAAATGTGTCTCATTTATCCTTGCCAGCTAGCAACATCCCAATGGATATAAGAAAAATATTTAACTAATATGATTAGTAACAATATCTCCCTCAATTTTCGACCACAAGTCAAATTAAGTAAGCTTCAAAATCAATAGAATTTCTTTCCGACAATGCGATGCCTCGATGCAAAATAATATCTTAAATGCAACAGCAATAATTGTGATACGACAACCAAATTAAAACGACAACAAAATTAAAACTCTAACAATAAGCACTCTTCACACAAAAATATGAGAAATTTCATCGCGCAAACTTGCACACCCTCGTTACTTGCGGTCCTCAAATCAACGATATCCTAATAACGCAGAGGGTCATTCGCGATCATTCATGATCTCGGCATCGTTCGATGCTCGATCGGCGCGTTGAAATCTTCCGGCCGGTTTCGCAGCATCCGCGGCGAGATCCAACGTGCTCTCCGCGTCCGCGAGACAGCTCTTTCACCGCGGGAGAAACGACGGGAACGCCAACCCTTATCACGCGGCACCCCGAGGGCTCACCGCGAGATCCCACCCTATCGAAACTACTTGAAAGAATCTGCCTACCGACAGTCGTATGCGTGCGTGCCGGAGCGCTATTTCACAAACGACCGTAAAAGTGCGTGAGCTTCGCTGCGTGCACACAACAAAAGTCCCGCAAGGCGACGAGCCGAGGGGACGCGGGGAGAAACCGAGGGGGACGATAACGAGGGAGGGAGGAAGAGAGTGACGCGGCGGTGTGGATTATGGTTCGTGGGAAAAGGCACCCCGACTCTCGAGAGAAACGGCGGGCGGCCACGAGACTCCCGCGCGGAGCCCAACGTTTCGCCTCACTGCTGGGCTCACTGCAGGCTCTGACGCACCAGCAGAGCCTGCCACCTCCTGTGCGGCCCACTGCCCCTCTCTCTCCCCCAAACCAACCCCACCTTACCCTTCCCCGATCTAGGCGCCGCGCGCCAACCGCCCACATTTTGCCCTCTACCCTCCGGTTACCTGCCCGTCTGTCGGCTCCCTTTCTCCCTCCCTCCACACCGCTTACCTTCTCGTCATCCCTTCCTGACGAAACTGCTTCCTTCCAACCCCCGACGCAACCCAACCGCGTTGGTCGCCGTACACTTTCGCGACTCTCCGCCAAACAAAAGAATTGAAAGAAGGTGTACAAATAAGCGTGTGCGAAATTGAGATAAAAGACATGGGAAGAAGAGTTCCCAAAGAGAGAGTCGAGTGGATTACAACATAGAAAGTTTGAGGAAATTATTTATCGCTCGCTTTCTTCGAGATCAAATCTCTTGAGACAAACCTAATACTGTGGCGATATTTCCTGGTGCGAAATGCTATCGAGAGAATAGATTATGTAAACTCTTTTCACTAAAGATTTTTTTTGTTACTCTCGCCCTCACACGTTCGTCTTAAAAAATAAAACGCGTTAGCAAAACGTGTTTAGACTCTCTTCGATATCAATACTGCTTACTAATATCTCTCGCAAACGTAAAACCTGATAATTGAATTTGTCATTGTCGAAATAGAAAAGCATTGTTTTGAAAAAGCATGGGAAAACATTCTTATATCATTCGTTCTTTGTGTACACTATTCGTGTGTAACATTATAAATAAAATAAATGAACAATTAAACATAATATAATAACATAATTATTAAATTAACTCACCAATCGTCGCCACTGCTGTTCGCACTTGCGTTGCCATTCCCAACTTCCCCGTTTTTCACGCACGTACAGACTACAAATTAATCAGAATAACGCCATCAATTAAACGATTACACGCGCTAATTAACGCGACACGAACAGCACCTACCACATTCCCAACTCTTCACGCACACGCATAACGTATTTTGGGTTATAACGCAATTATTAAATAACGCAACGTGCTTCAATCCTGTCGTTCCCGCTATTCCACAGAAAGGCGATGCGCTTTATTTAATATACATACGAGCGATTCAAAATACAACACGGAAAAAAAAATTAGCTGCCGTAGCTAAAAACTGCGTATGGTAACTAGATTTCAGTTGTAATATATGGACAGCGAACATCTTAGCTGTGACACCTATTTATTAGGTGCAACAGCAAACCGTTTTGCTGCAGTTTAGAAATTTATTTTGCAAACCATGATTAGCTATGGTAGCGAAAATTTTTTTTTTCCGTGAAGATATTAAAAATATAGCGGTTGATATATCAACCGCCGAGTAACTCCTAAGAGTCGAGAGACGATCAATCACTAAAGAGTATCTTAATTATCCGGGAAGTTCATTATGTAAATGTTCGATAGCGCGCTATTCGGATGAATAAATAATGCTGAACACTCAAAAAAGTGGTATTGCAACTACAGCAAAAATTTTCTGGGTGCGCAAAATTAACTGAGGTACATAAATGATTAGCAAATACTGTGATATCGCATATGTTTCGCATTTAATCAATCTAAGTGACAGAGACAGAATTTATATCTGAACTGTTTGTGAAATTTAGAAAGAATGTTTTTCTGTGGCGCCTATCCATGTTAAGGCCAATCATACTTGTTATAAAGTTTGGCTGTGGTACACAGAAAAAATTAGCGGCAAGAAACAAATGAATATATAATCCTCACATCTAACATATTTGTATTACGCGCCCAATCTATCTAGCTCTTTTAAACAATTTCTCTCAATTTTTCGATGCTGCAGTTATAATTGGCAGTTATATTTCTCACAAAGATCGTTCTAGCTGTAGTATCGAAACTCATATTTATCCAATGCAGTGATTAACATTTGGCAATGGGACCTAAATTTTCTAGAAGATATTATTAGAATATTGCTGCTATAAATTCTATATGTAACAGACAATATTCTAACAGATACAAAAAATAGCGATAAATTTTTGTTGTGACACCTAGAAATCTACCTATATCAGCAAGACATTTTTTTGAGTGAATGATTCTAATGAATCAAGAGACATGGTAGTAACTCGTGCCCAATTGCACGCAGCAAATAGCAAGACTGTGTATTATATGTATTATATAGAGCGAGCTTGGTTGAAAATATCTTACAATTAGATTATCAGACTCAGAAATGGTTGGACTGACCGAGCTATTAATGGAATTAATCGATAATTTGCGTCCGTTTTAAAAATGAATATGTCTTTATTTTTGTTCTACACATTCTATAAATAAAGATATTACGATCCCAAGTCCCAATAGGAATTTTTATCATATATAAGAATCATCGCGCTGTTTTAAGAAAAATGTACTGTAATTTTTAATACGATAAGATTGCACTAGAAATCAATATATTAAATATTATATATCAATATCAATGTATCGTATTATTTATTATTATTAGTAAGGAAATAAAACTCGAGAAATAAAATAAAACCGATCAACATCATATATATCGTAATGTAATCTCATAACAAAGGTATGCGATTTACAATTTGAAATTATTATCAGATTTATCGATTGATAGATTTTGAATCTATCATTGAATCTATCAATCATATCGTTGTAATCTTGGTCTGCAAATGGAATCAGTAATAAAAAGTTTTAAAACATTTCTTTCTAATAAAAAAAAAATATTTCTTTCAATTACTGTACACACAGAAAAATATTATTCTATTGCTAAGTAAAATGATTACTCAGTTTACTTTACTTCTTTTAAGTAACAGTTATCTTTAACAAAGAATATTTTCTTAATAATAGTCTTAAAATAAACTTGTCACAAATTTTAGAAATACTCATTATCATATACTCAAAAAAAGTAAATATTTTCTTTTGAAGAATATTATAAAATTTTATCGAAGAAAAGTCAGATATGGTTAATTTAATGTAAGAAAATTTAATAGATCAGAAAAATTTAATGTATTTCTTTCAATTATATAATTTAATATTCTTGATTGAAATATTAAATTTATTAGGATTCAGAATATATTTTGAATAAATTTGATGCTTATGATGAACTTATGATAGATTTGCGGATATATAAACTTATGAAATACTTGAAACAAGTAATATTTACTTGTATATAGTATATATTTTTCTGTGTGTACATGATAAATGTATTATCACACAAAAACGTATAATCTTTCGTAAAACAATAGACACGGCGTATTTAAAGTTTCAATTTCTTTGTTTCCTGAATTTCGGAATTTGTAAAAAATTCTGAAAATATATTTTTTATAATAGAATATT
>NW_021850063.1:160921-180968 GCF_003651465.1 Formica exsecta
AAAACAAAGCTTCCTCTATGAGGAAGCAAGAAGAATTACTTTAACAGATTTCTATTTCATTCAGGCTCGAGAAAAAAGTTGATATAATCAAATATGTATATAATTAAACAAGATGTCCGGTAATAATCGTATCACCTCTCATGTATAGAGAGGGTTAAATCGAGTAGAGGAAAGTTCTATATCATTTTGCAATTTTTGCAATAATTAATGAGATTTATTTTAAAAAAATAGCTAATCCGCGCGAGTATAAGTGCACACAGAAAAATATTATTCTATTGCTAAGTAAAATAATTATTCAGTTTACTTTACCTGTTTTAAGTAACAGTTATCTTTAACAAAGAATATTTTCTTAATAATAGTCTTAAAATAGACTTGTCACAAATTTTAGAAATACTCATTATCATGTACTCAAAAAAAGTAAATATTTTCTTTTGAAGAATATTATAAAATTTTATCGAAGAAAAGTCAGATATGGTTAATTTAATGTAAGAAAATTTATTAGATCAGAAAAATTTAATGTATTTCTTTCAATTATATAATTTAATATTCTTGATTGAAATATTAAATTTATTAGGATTCAGAATATATTTTGAATAAATTTGATGCTTATGATGAACTTATGATAGATTTGCGGATATATGAACTTATGAAATACTTGAAACAAGTAATATTTACTTGTATATAGTATGTATTTTTCTGTGTGTAAAACTGCCATTTAAAAAATGATACTCTATGAAACAGCTTTTTGCGATGAGATTGGAAAACACTGTATATATAGTTTCCTAAAGCAGTTTTAAAACTCTTTAGGATTAAATGCTTATATTTTGAAATATATTATATATTCGAGTATCTTTCGATATAAAAATCTAAGAAATCATTTATATATTCTTGAAAATTATCGTTACGATATACAAAGAAAATTACTGATCATTAGCAAATTATATTGATAAGTAGAAAATAAACTTAATTTCTGCGAGAATTGAAATGTGTGTTTTAAAGTCAATAATAATTACTCATGATGTAATCTATTAAATGTTGCTAAATTTGTAAAATTTATTATTAATATATCGGCTGTTTTTAATTGATTATCGATATAAAATTAAGTATATGCACGCAGCGCTAAATTAATTCAATTTATAATATATGTTTATATATTTATCTTGTATCTCTTTTACACTCTTTTAATATATATTTTTAATTACATACATAACAAAAAATGGAAAATTTCTTTAAATGTTCAATGTTAAGTTGTAACAATAACTCAAATAATATACATATATACAATTCTATATATTATAATTAAATTTTAAAAAAAGTAATGTTAGAAAAATACTAGAAAATAAAATTATTAGAAAATTACATTAAAAAAAATATAGAAAAAATGGCAAATCCACATATCGGTTTAAAAAGTTATTGTACAAAGTATTACTTTAATGTATATTTGATGTTTAAATTTTAAATATCTTTCTACGAAATGTATCAGATAATATCAGAAACTTATCATGCCAAATCCAAAAAATAAATATTACGTGCACACCATAAAAATTATTTTTTTTATTACTGTATTATGTATTATTAAAGTTAGTATATTCAATAAAATCTAAAATATATATATACTTTTTTTTAACACATTGTATGCAGGAAACAAGAGTTGCTGTTTTATATTTAGTTTGGGATACAGAATGCTAATATAATTTTTTATGTAATCTATAAAATATATATTTTCAAATATAAAAAATTTTTTAAAGCAGTAAGAATGACAAGGTTAATTCAAAGTAAAAAGATTACTGCAGAAAACTTGAAGCTGCTACATTTATTGCAACAATAAAAATGTTATTTTTTACTACCATAGCGTCGTTTTTTTTTTTTTTTTTTTTAAAATTTTTTTATTTTTATTCGTTTTTTATTAGCATAATAACAAGCATACATTATGATTATATTTTTCGCAATATTTCTCATTAGTCAATATGATAACTCTTAAGCATTCATCATTCATGTTTTCAAGTCTCGAATTAATATTTTTTATATTTNNNCGATACTTTTTGTCGAGTAAGATTTTTTTTTCAATTTTTATTACGGCTTAAATAAAGTCAACTTTAGAAGTTAAACATAAAAGTAAAAAAACATGATTTTACAGGACAAAGGTTTTGACGTCATTGTTATATATTTAATATTTTTTTGAGACATAAAAAAACCATTCTATATAATTTTAAATATTCCGGAAATTATTTATTAAAAAAAAATATATATATATATATATACTTTATACATTTCACAAATATCATATTAAAATACATATTTATTAAATATAACAATTTTTAATACTAAAACACAGTAATAAAAGATTTCAATTTTATAGTCTGCGTAACATTTCATAACATTCTCATAACTTACCGCAATTTATTAATACCGTCATTTTTTCTAGAAAAACAATTACATTTAAACAATAAAACATATATTAAAGCAAAAGGTTATGTTCTGAAAAGGCTATTTTTTAATAAAACTTACTGAGAGCGTATCGCGTCTCTATTCAAGGTGGAATAATATACATCGGAATATTTACCTAAAGACATCACAATCGCGATCGAACGTTGTTCAATACTCCGTACTCTACGCAACCGTGTCACTTGATTCGATATTCCCAACATTCGTTCACACGCGATAATTCACTCTCGACGCGAAAGACGCGGAAGAAGTGATACAACAATCGCAACATGATTCGAACTGTGCTGAATATGGCGTGACAAGAAGGTTACTACGTAAATCAAGCCACACACACGCAAAAATAAACGCGTCTATTCGGAATAATATACGCGCAGTATTTATCTAATGACGCTGTGTTATTCACGACCAATGCTAATCGATACTCCGTATAATCGCTCATTACTCTCGATTCGACATTCTTGATACTCCACATTCATTATCAACGCGAAAAATACGGAAAAAATGATAGAGCGATCGCAACGCGATGCGAAGTGATCCGAACTCTGCGCCAGACGCGGCGTGAAGATGACTACGACTACGTAAGTCGACCAAAAAATGGACGCGCGTTGCGCGCTACGCATGACAGTTGTTTACCAACAGCAAGTCGAATTTATATTCCGTTCGTAACAACGTTCTTCGATTTTCACAATAGACTTGTGTATTATAATCGTATCAATTACACATCAGTTTGCATCAATAAGCATGAATGTATATGTGCATATGTGTTTCGCATAATAAGAACGCCGCGGTCTGCGTATCGATGTGAAATTGTCTGCCGATACGTATTTTGAATTTTTCGCGCACAAACAAAATGCGACGTGTACTTTTTATTTTGATTTCTTTCAATTCGCACGAGTGAATATCCGAAATAATAAATCAGTCGATGAATAAATTGATTTCTTTTATTCGCGACGAGGTCTCGCATATCATATTGTATATTATATATGTATATATTCTACATGTATCATTGTAAACATGTAAAACATACTCACGTTGAAATAATCCGAGAAAATATATGTTAGATAAAAGGTTGACATGTATACAATACATACATAATATATACATACACGCATGCACATTTATTCCATATCACGTACAGATAAATATTTCACATGCTGGATATTGATTTTCATTTTACTTTGCATTACAAATGGAAAAATTTTAAGATTCGACTATTTTTGTCAGTGCGACAAATTATATCAACTTACATGCTCCCAGAAAGTATTTCTGCCTGGAGTACTAAACATCAATCGGTTTCGCTTATCGGATCCCCAGGGATCATTAGAACTATCCTGAGTCATTGAAACGCCAATATTCCAATAACCATCGATATACAGACATTCTGGGAAAAAAATTGGTCTCTGCTGTAAAAATACTTATAAAATAAACATCTTTTCCGCGTTAAAAGTACTTCTACACGGAAAAAAATGCTGTTGCTTCAATTAAAGTCTACGTCACGGGCTGCCACAGACATACATAGTTCATTCAATGATATTTTTATTAGACCAAATATCTGGATAGTTGTTTTAATAATCCAGATATTTGGTCTAATAAAAATATCATTGAATGAACTATGTATGTCTGTGGCAGCCCGTGACGTAGACTTTAATTGAAGCAACAGCATTTTTTTTCTGTGTAAAAAATGCGTTTAAAGCAAGTACTTATTATACTTTTTTAGGATGCATCGTTGAAGTTCTTTTTTCATCTTTGACATACAAATTTGTTTTAATTTATGCCATTCCATTATTGTATAACGGTCTATAATTCCTCGATGAAAATTTATCAAAAAGATTTCCTTGATATAAACGTACACAATCAATAATCTTATATTGTAAAGAAAAATTTACTGAGAGAATCCACGTGATGAGAATTCTGTTGAAGATAAATAAAAGGATCAAAAGAAAGTTCTAGTTGCGAGATCGATATACAAGAGCGATTCGCTGTCACTGATTTTAAAAAGTGCGAAAAGGATTGATAAGAGTGCAGTTTCGACAGATGTACAGGGAAGGGATAGAGCGAAGAGAAATTGCAATTTCCGGGAGAGAATCGTTAATACATATCGGGCAGTTAGCGAGAACATCGCGCGAACGCGATAAGGAGCTCGCAACGGGAATTAGTTGGTGGAAAATGATGTTATATGGCTTTCCAATTAACGATGAAAAGTAGTTACTCTCAATTATTAGACGTATATGTATACGTAATGAATATTTTAATTTAAAGTATCATGATATATTACGATATTGAAAAACATACTATACAATGATCTAAAAATGTATAAAATAATCAAAATTTAAAAATCTATATTGTTCCGCATAAAATTAAATTTCTAAGAATATATATAATTAGATTAAGAACAAGCACAATATACGATACATAATAATAACTAGAAAACAATGGCTCTCGAAATACTTATTTTGTAGAAAAATAGAAAGAGAAATATGTTATATTATATTCTTATTATATTTTATTCATGCATTAATCAATCGCGCTTGCGAAAGTCTGCATAGCGTATCAATCGATTAAGCTCATATGAATTTATTGGCACAATTACAGAACAAAACGAAATTCTAGATAACATATTATTTCATGAAAATTTGCATTATTCGCGCTATTTTATACTTGCAAGAATTAAGTTTATTTTGAAATACGAAATTAATACACTCAAAGACAATTTTTGTCGTGCGTAACAAGAAATAAAAGGATACGTAACAAATTATTCATGTTTTATTTTATTCGAGCATATAAATGTACATGTAGCAGTCATGAAGTTAAATTTTTATACGTACGTAGTTATATGTACACATGTAGACGGCCGACGCTTAACATATAGCATTTTAACACAATATAATATTGAATCAATTAAGCAATTGTGTTTTCTATATTGCGAGGCTTTGCATGATCTATGATACAATTTTTTTATTGTTCCTTAATCTATTAAAATAAATTCAAAAATGTGTTTTTTACTGCAAATATAATCTTATTAATGATAGATAAACGGAGAGAAAACAATAGGCAGAAGATACTTCGAATCGATATAAATGACTGCATTGACATATGATTTTTGCGAATTCCTCGCGGAAATTGAAATAGAGCTATTAATTCTTTTAGAGACGATTTGTACAACATTTACTAATTGTTTTATGTGACATAACATATACTTAATATTTTTCAACGAGTTTTTATGTCAAGATTTCATTTACTAAGTATATTAATTAATTTCTTATTTTTTATAATAAATTATTTAATATTTTTCAGATATTCTGTAGAACTTTGTATAATTCTGGGATATATAATAGCTCCTCAAACATCTTACATTCAACTCAGTTTGCTCCTGAAAGAGCTAATTTACCATTATGCTAGTAATAGAAACAACACGACAATGATGCGGCGACTGCGGCTTATTGTGAAAAAAGGATACGACGAAAACATGTATACTATCTGAGATCAATAATCTTGTACGGAATCATAATTGTTGTAAGGAGGTGGGTCGGGTCGACCCTCCGGAATACGGTATTTCTCCTCCACCTCCTGATCGTTATCGTCTTCGTACTTGACGGCGGTAAAGTATGAGCCCGATGTCGCAAACGTATTGCTGTAATCTGGATAATCTGAAAGGTAATTTAATATTAGCATTAGTCTATCCTCTTATGTATATTAATATCTTTCAATCTTTCTTTAAACATGTTTATCTTTTTATTAGACACTTACCGTCCAAAGGTTCTTCCTTAATTCGGATCTCTTTCGTATCCTCATCCTGACGATCGCCACGATCCTTTCTGTCCCTACGATCGCGATCTCTGTCCCGCTTATCCCGCTTACGGTCTCTATCGCGATCGCGATCGTTGCTTCGCGAGCGCCGTCTCTTGCGATCCCGATCGCGATCGCGATCGCGGTCTCTCCTGTCTCTCCCGTCACGGGGACGTTCGATCTCTTCGATATCAGGATCCGGCAATCGGTCGCGACTTCGTCTGCGCTTACGGTCGCGCGATCTGCTTCTGGTTCTTCGCTTGCGATCACGTGATCTGCGACGTTCTCTATCCAGGCGATCGCGATCTCTATAAAGTGATTAAATAACATAATTATTATAGTCTCCTTTTTTGAGACCTTGTTGCTTGTTATCTCCACCCCATCTCCTTGTAGCTTACCTGTCTCTGTCGAGGCCGCGTCCTGAGGTTTCTCTCTCGCGTTCCAAGCGATACCGTTCCCGTTCCCTCTCGTTATCCTCTCGTCCCGAATGCTTGATGTTAACGTCGGGGCCGCCCCTACGAGTGCCACCTAGGCCGCCGCCGAGTTTTCGGGGCAACCAACCTTTTACCGTTCTCGCACGCTCGACATCGACCAATACTCTGCGACCATCTATTTTCTTACCATCCGCATGCTTATACGCAGCTAAAAGGTACCGATCAGAAATTACTGTTCGCCAGTGAATTCATGCGCCTGAATAATTTATGTCTACAGCGAGATCATCTACGTGCCGACGAAAGGGCAAAAATCCGAAAAAAGTTAACCAGGTGAGATTCCTGGAACTTGCGGGTCCTGAAATCAATTGATCTCAGGATCCCGAATTGCCTAAACTCGAACTCATTATTGGATTCAAAATTCAATCATTTTGCAAGCAGAAATCCCACGATTCAATTTAATTTTTCCAAACCTCTCTGACTCTCTCGGTCCACACATTTTCGAACACATACATTCCAGGATTCACAGACTTTCGAAGAGATAGCTTCCAGAATCTATAGATTCTATATAATCCAATCATTCTCAGATCTACGGAACCTCAAAAAAAAAAAAAGTAAAAAAGATAAGCCAACTAGAATCTACAGATCTTCAGATTCGCGAACTATTCAAACATATAAAGTTTCTAGTCCGCAGACTCGTAACTTTAAAGATCTATGGGAGATTGCAGAAATCATGTTTTCGAAGAATCCTAGAACTTAAAAATTCTTGGATGCTTCAATCTGCAGATCAAAATATGCCATACTAGATCTGAAGGGAATCCTCGGTTCCGCAAATCTCTCTCTCTCTCTCTCTCTCTCGAAGAAATGTCCAAGATATCTATTCGAATGGAAAACGAGGAAATAGGAAGAAGAAGAGAAGGAGAGAATCGACTGAATTTTGTTCGCAATTTCACAAAAAGGTACATTGCGAACGATAATTCGCTCGAAAGGACGATATAGGCGCTTAAAATTGTGCTTAAAAACTTGCAAGTCCCAAGTCGCTAATGACAGTACGATCTCTCGCCGTATATCCTGCGGAGAAATACTTGTCAGAAAATACTGAGGAAATATCTGCATCTCTCAATCGCCAATGCTTGTCATCGCTATAACATCAACCAGCTCAATGACCGGTTGTATTGAATTGCTAAATTAAAGAATTTGTCGGATGATATCGAGGTTGGTGACACGAGCTGCAGCCGATCGCGCGCACATCCGCTTGCCGGCGTGTGTCGTTTTATCAATGTAAAATGCAGGAAGATATTTAGTATTCGGCATTAACGTGGAATGTTATATTTACACAAATGACGAAAAAAAAAGATTATCCACGCAAAACAGACACTTAAAATTTTTTTAAAAATTGAGATATTATTTGAAATTAATTCTTTGTGTAAAATCAATATTAAATCATTAGATATTAAATATTAAATAATTCTTTTGTATAAAGAAGAGTGCAAATTTTACCGCACAGAGTTTTTATGCAAGAGCAAGAGATTAGATTTGTTTCTTTCCTTTAACGAAAATATTGTCAACTTTTTTGAAGATCCTAAAAGAGATATTGCGATAATACTAAAACTTTGAAGCACTCTATGTCGTATACTAAATCGCATTTCACGATGAAAAACGAAGACGCGTCACAGGCCGTAGCTGCGATTATGCGACGATCGAAAGCAAGAGACGCTCCGGACTCTCTTTAGAGCGGCTTAAATCTACTTGTTTATAAGATCCAAAAAAAGTATAGCAAATACAAAAAATACCTACCGCGGCTACTTACGTACGGAAGTTAACACAAAGCGGTAAGAGGTACGGTCTAATCGTGAAATGAACTCATGTAAGAGACTCGCGAGGAGACTACTCATTGCGAAGATGCCCAGTCTTCATACGTTCGTTCGTTCGTTCGTTCGATCTCTCCGAAGAGGTTTATTGCGTTTACCTGGTGCGCTTTCACTTTCGTTCGTACTTACGATTAAACCGTGCGCATTTCGTATATACTTATTGATACGTGTGTTATAGTGTGATCTAGTAGTAAGTTACATTTAGCATAATGTTAAACACGAGTACCTCAAGAAAGATACTATTCGCTTCCAATAATTTTTAATATCTCCCTGACTTTAAAAGGGAAAAAAGTGTTGTTTATTCTTTTTCCGCGTCGCGATCGATTATAAATCCAAGGATCAAATCTTAAATCGAAGCCCTCAAAATCCAGATTTCTCGGATATCTCGTGGAATCCGGAAATTTTAGACTTAAGAGTCAAGCAATCCAAAGATTCAATAATCCAGAGATTCTACAATCCGCCAAGTGTTACGTGTGCGTTATCCGATCACGTTTCACGCGAGAAAAATTATCACACAAAAAAACTGAGGCAAAGAGACCGACGTCGAATATAAAGAAAAATTAGTATTCTATATCGAAATTGATACGTTTAAGGACTTGTGTGCGTTATTTTGAATTACTTTTCTTTCGGTTATAGGATAATGAAATCGAACATTCTTGTAAAAAAACACAAGAATATTTCAACAACTAATCTCGTCGCACATATTCTACATTCTGCATTCTTTGTTTTTGAAATTTTGCGTCTAAATCTATTAATTTTTTCTTTCGGGCATTTAAAAAATACGTATGTATACTAAAATGTTATGCATGGCACAGTTTTCCCAGATTAATTTAGTTTCATGTTTCTTTTACGATACTCTTTCCATTCCATTATTATAATATTTTCAAAAGTCTCTAGCAAGATAGAATAAACAGATAAAATTTAAAAAAAATGTATCTGATGATAAAAATATTAAAAAGAAGTATAAGCTCTAACTGCATGTTTCATGCAAATGTGGAACGATTTATACTAAAGGATGAAAATTTATTCCATTTTAAAATATTAATCCAATGATATTAGAAAAAATAATGATATTTTATGACACAAGGTTTAGTAGAAACAAATGCCTTATTCATATATAAAATCTGGATCGTTCCACTTTCAAGCCAAAATTACGATCGTCTCAGATATTAATCGTCTAGATATTATTTCGTTATATATATATTCGTATGTATGGAACGAGAAATATCTGTACAAGATGCTCGTATCGACGTGTTCGCTGTGTTTATTTGTACAAACGAGTATACGAGTAAAGTATGTCCCTGAACCTTCATCCTAAAAAAGTCCAGCAATCAATTTCAATGTAGAATGCTAAATTTCACGCGATTCTAACGTAAATACTAACGTTCGCGCAATCCGTAGGTTCTACGGATCGATTAGGCAATACCACGGATTTTAGAATTCAAGAACGATAATTAACACGAGACGTATTCTAAGAGAAAAAAAAAAAAAAACTTTGTCCAATCGTGTATATATATAAGTCAAAATCCGAATCTAAAGGACCCGTAAAGAGCGTGGCGGATGTTATCACGTACGCCCGTTATAATTCGGCCGAGACCACGCATCGCTCGACAAAAAATCAAACACGATAAATAGGGTAAACAAGTAAGACGCTAACAAACGTTGTTGTATGTTGGATCTTACCACACATACAAACCTATCTTATCAGGCAGGTTCAGGGATTTTGCATGGAATAGTGAACGGCACTAGTTGCCGGCAGCGGCCACCACTGTACCAAGAACAAGATAAAAACTGTATTAATCAAAGATAGCCAATAAACGTTCACGTCATTTGTTTGTTTGTTCGTTCGTTCGTATGTTTTTCGCTTTTACCATATTTATGCATATTTACAAACGGTATCCCTGCATGGGTGTGCGTATGGCGGTGGGGAACCCGCCCTAGACGATATCGTCTGGTTTATAAGTACCAATAAAAACGGATAGCCTAACTATAGCCCTGCCCCCACTATATCTAGCTGGAAGTGACGCTAAGTAAGGTGAAATTCCAGACTATACGGGGCTCGTTGAGCTTCGCGATAACATATTACTTTTTCTTTTTTCTCTTTTTTTACCTTTCCAAGTTGTTGTTACTTACAGTGCATATCTCTTTCGTGCTCATACTCAATGAAGGCATATCCTCTAGGTTTACCATTAATTGTATTATGTATTACTACAATCTGCAAAAATTCAATATCGAGATATGAGCCTTTACTGTTTTTGCATTAGATTATCAAAAGAAAAACACATACATATACGTATGTTTATTTTTAAGAAAACACTTACCTTTTTTACTGGTCCATATACTTCAAATTCTCTTCTTAGTTTGGATTCTGATGTATCATAATTCTAAAAAAACAAGAGAAAAAGATCGTATTAAATATGTTCCAAATTGCTCAATTATATATTTGCTTATTAGCGCATAATAATATTCGTATAAATAATACTTACAATACGAGCTACAAAAAGAGTTTTGAAGGGATCCGCTGTTACATTAGAAATACCAGCAGGGTCCCACACCGCAATTTCTTGCTCGAGCTTATACGCAACTTGCTCCGCACGTTCCCTTCTTCTACGTTCCAAACGTTCCTCTCGAGTCTCTACACGCAATGGTGGTGGTGTGTCTTTAGGATCCTATAAAAAAGAAATATTCCTTTTCTTTTAAAATACATTCATGAAGTATAAAATACAAAGTTCGATAAAACTTATCTCAAATGAAAAGGAGGCCTTAACGTTATAATGCAAAGATAAATAGACTCCAAATTTGAGTCATAATTCAATTCGTGTTTGAGAAAAATATTAGAGAACAAACATAACGTGTCGCTTATTACCTCGAAATACTTGAGGAAGCCTCCGACGCCGATATAGCCGCTGTTCTTCTTTTCATGCGGAAGCTTGTTGGCCGGTGGCAGATACGGAATCGGATCACGTGGCGCGAATAATGCCAACAAATTCGGTGGTAGAAACTGCGTCATTCTAGAAAGCCGTTAGAATTACTAACGTGTGAATTTCGCTCATCAAACGAGGAACGAGTCGCGATTACATTCCATAAAATGGCAGCCACATTGGCTCCAAGAATTGCCGATAACATAGTCGAGCATCATTTACGCGGGCAGTTGTTGAATTAGAGTACAGATGTCTCTACCTTCTTTTTCCTTATACCATCCGTTTCCCTCAACATACGGAGAGTACACTATACGCGTCCTTACAAAATAAATTTAAAAATATACATTTTTTTGTAGTTATATAATTATAGACTAAACGCCTAAAGATATATCTACAATAATCTACATCAAAGAGAAACCTGAGAGCGGCCATGCCGGCATTTTTCGTGGGACGCTTTCTATACGCCATGCAGCAGCGCCATTACATCCATTTTTAGAAATTGGAAACACTTATCCACATCCACTTTTGGATACCGTCGGTCAAATCTCCATTTGGTTCATGTCCATGCTACATTCACTTTTCGACACTGCTGGTAAAGTCATCGTTAAATACGTGCAACATCAATAGCGCGCGTACATACACACACATACATTCACTCATCCGCGCGCACAATGTTTGCATGTGTATTCACACACATACATACGCGGGCAAACATTCTCTTTTATTATACAATGTTGATTTTAGTAATAAAATATGTAATAAAAATATATAAAATTTGTATAATGAAGAACTTTGCGATAATATTACCATTAAAATATGACAAGTCAATGTAATAATAATAATATCGATAATATATAATAATATATATAATAATATGAAATAATAATAAATAAAATGCAAATTGAATTGAAAATTAAATTCCGGGTGAAAATATCGCTTTGATGAACAGATGATAAAGAAATTACTCATATTAAATCTTATATGCGGATAATAATTACGTGTCCATACATATTGTTTGTATATGGCTATATTCAGATTTTACACAAAGAAATACAAAGGGCGTTACGCAATTTCAATGCCGCTTATGCTAAAAGAAAATCATGTAACAACGGCGAAGACAGGTATCGTTTCCTTTGAATTTTCATAACGCCGCCGACCACACCACTCGACTTAAATATACGTTACGTAAGCGCTATCATTATACGTAATTACAGTCGCTTTCGACAGCAACGTATTTCCGCTACCTGTTACCCAAGGTTCGCCTACTACGTACCTCTTTAGTTAACCAGAACCATCCGGTTTATCGAATATAACGTTTAACGTGAAAAGGATTCCAGAGCTTGTATTTTAATACAATTATACAATAATTGTTAATCTCGTTCAAAGATATGCAACTCGTATATTCTTATCGAGATATATCGCAATAATTACCACGATAGCTGAACTACGATCTCTCTCGTGGACGATAAATGTTTAGGGACAAATTAGGCGTATACGCGCATTGCGTCACGTTAATCGGGATTCAGACGCGAACGGTGCACGTATTTCGGTAATGTGCGCTGCGGAGAGTTCGCCGAAATATAATGCCCATCGAATTCGACCGCAATTTCGCGATACGTGTGCCGCAACGACGCATTCCCGCAGCAGTACGCGTGCCGAATAAAGAACGCGCCCGCTATCTACCCATGCGCCGCACGCATTTCTACGGGGCGTTCCAAAAATAGTATACAGCCGGATTATATATACAGAAATATCGAAAGATATTTAGAAACGGCTTCATCTCGACAAGAAGTTAATTGACAGTTTTCCTAGAAATTTTTTTATATCATACGTTTAATATTTTGTGCGTGTATGTATAAGGTATCGCAAAACCACTGGATATTCTTTTAACGGCAGATTAAAATTTCTTTTAGCTGAATTAAAAAAACGATTTTTCTTATCGTTAGCGGAAGAGTCGAGACATCGATAACTTTGGAGTTATAAATGATTAAAAGAAAAGTTTTTCACAAATCAAACTTTATGAAAAGTCACAGGCTTAATAAAATATTTACATTCTTTAATGCAATCTCAGCAAAAATTTAACAGAATTTTAATTTGAGTTACATACAAAGATATGGAAAAAAAAATTTGTACTTGCAATAAATGATCTCTCTCGATATTTTCATTAAGAAAAAGTCGACTCCAAATTTGCCAAAAACATTTGTTATTAAAATGACATTCGATGGAATTTTGGGACATTTTGTATATGTAAAGTAATATTTTTTAAACAATCTTAAAATTTTAAAATTTGTTGAAATATCATTATTTACAGTCATGTATGATTTCAAAACAATCGATGCCTTATTTTCTGTTAATGATAAATCGATGAAAGGGAATTCATGAAAAGTATTCATAACTGGATGATAATTCTTGAACACTGCATATATGCAATCGCGGTACGATATTCAATGCGAATATTCCACGCATCCCTACGCTTGCTTGTGGAAAAGACTCACGAAGAATGACGATGTACATATGTACATGCATCGTCGAATGAATTGCGAAATGCACTTTGTCCTCTATTACACTTGACGATTAAGCGAATCGCAATGATTTGTACATACGAGAAGCAATTTCCGGGGGCTTCCCAACAAGAAACACACATAAACACAATATCACATGAGATTGACTATTAAATAGAAAAATTTTCAAGACTAAAGAATTATCTATTCATTAGCCATTAGCCAATTACGTGACATTGTGTCTACTTGTGTTTTCTTGCTGGATAGCTCCCTGCAATAGGATGACGAAGAAGAACAAACAGCCGAACGTATCTGCGGCGTGAACGAGTAACTCGTTTACTCGTCAGCCTTCTTATCAGATATGTACGACGGTAAAATCATAGAATTTAGATAAACATATCACTCGGCAAGCGTAAGTCGCCATGTTCCCCGAGTGAGAGAACTCGCGAGCGTTAAATATCGGCATGCGCGGCACCGAGTTTCCGCGAATCGCTTATTCGAGCGCTCAGAACCGACAACACATGCCCCGTCACATGCACGTGGAATCGCGCGATGCGCCGACACAAGAGCCGATGACAAAAGCCTATTTTCGAGGAGAGCGTGCCGCGATGCACGGTGCACGGGGCTGTGAGAGTGTGTGCCGGTTTTCCTAGCGATGTGTCGGCCATCTTGCGTTTGCGTGATGTCACGGCGTGGCCTACTTCCGAACGGTTCCACGTGCGGGGGTCGTCGACCCGGGTTCTCCTCTTCTAGTCCCCTTTTGCCTAGGTTTTAGCCTCGCGGTCTATTCCCCTCGCCGAACTTTCCAACGAACGTACGCGCGTTTAAAAGATCGCCGATGTATGTACATACGAGAGAAAGCGCGCGCGCGCGCGCGCGTAGTGTCAAAGTGTCATGTTGTATGTATATTGCGACGTTTTGTAATATTTTATATAGCGCTTTATATAGTCTTTTCTTCCTGAAATTATATAAAATACTTCATTCTCGTCTTATATATATATATGTATATACACGGGTATAAATTTCAATGCTGCTCTTTCTCTCCTTCTTCTTCATTCTCTCCATGGTCTCTTCATATTCTAGTAAATTATATTTTTCCAACATACATTAGCGCGCGCAAAAAAATTCTGTCTTTTTGTATATTATATGGTATGTAAGTTTATATTATTCTAAAAAATTATCTCACACAGGATTCAAAATTTTACAAATTATATTATGCGTCCGTGTGTAATAATATAAATTAGAAAAGATGTATAAATAATAAAGATTTACGTAATTTTTTTTTTAATGAGAAGTCAAAATATATATTTTCACTGCAACGGTAAAAAAATATATAACTGTACAATTTGGAATAAAATATTGCTAATAAAAAACGTGAGATGTAGTGAAGACCTCTCTCAAGTCATAAAATAGTTTTCATTGCTTGTCGCCAATTAATTTATCAAATTTTATCAAATAGTCTCCGTGGGTTTTATGACCGCAATGTATATATAAGTCTACGTACGAACAGGTTTATCGAAATGTGAGAGATAGTTCTTTCAGAAAGGTCGCCGTTACTTTCAAATGTAGCAACGCGACCTCCGCTCCTACGCACCTGTAAGCACTTAATGAGAGTTTCTTACATAATCGAGGGATCGATCGTCGAGGACACAACGCGGTCAAATCACTATACGTTCGTACTTATGTTAGAGAAGGGAGACGATGTCCCATATATATACATGCTAAAATTAAGATTTGTACATTCTATCTTTTCGATACGTTGAAAATACGTCTGAGACATGCGCGATAAAAATTATGCACGTTCAACTAAATTCTTAATTAGTCAGCGAAAGTCATATTACTCAAAGCTGACAGTCTCGTACGTGCCTTATACGCCAACAGCGCTAAAAGGCTCATTCAAAATTCATTTCTAAATTATGAATTTGCCTAATACAAACGCACATATATGGGCTACTTTCGTAACGTCTTACAGAATATCACAAAAATAATCACTGAATATTTTTTTAATAATAGATTGTTTGCTTAGTTTAAAGTCGATCTTTTCTTAGCGAAAATGTCCTAGTGAAACATTAATAATTTTGTTATATGTATATCAATATATCGAAAAAAAAGATTTTATTCGTAAATAAATTTTGTGGATAAGTCAAAAAGATAACAAAACTATTCTTCAGTTTATTTTAAATGCACACAATTTAAAAGAAATTAAAAATTTGAAAAAAATTGTACTTGCTTGTGTTGAAGCAACAATCATTGCGTTGCGACCCCGAAAGAGAGTTAAACGATTATAAAATCGATCAAGAGAAAATCATATATCGATTAGATATTAGATCATCAACCCGTTTCGTGATTCTTCCTCTCGTTCGTTTGATAAAAGCGGACAAACGAGATGTGTGACTCCAGTCCGTGTGTTGTGTCACAAGAACCGGATAAATATATGATAACGCGCACGTAAAGCGACAACGCACAGAAAAGGGAACTGAATTATTAGAATAACATGTTTTCCAAATGCATTCGCAAGAAATTTTCTTATCTAACATCGTATCTAACAACGAGGATAATAGCGCTCCATCACGCGACAGTCATTTCTCTTATACGCATTTCCGACGACGAGCGAAGCTAACGGAGGAAAAGCTTAATCTTATTGTTAGCTCGCACACGTGCTAGAAAAGATCCAATTCCGGTCAGATTTCTAATGTACGTACACCTACATCCAGGTCGCATTTCGTAAACTATCCGGCATGCGCAGTTCCAGGTCATTGGGTCAAGCCTTCCTCATCGACCCGACCTCGCTATTGAAGATTCACTTCTCTCAACTATATTTGTCTCAATCGCGTATTTCTCTCTCTCTCTCTCTCTCTCTCTCTCTCTCTCTCTCTCTCTCTCTTCCTTTGTGACCGTCCTGTTATAAAAATACAAAAATTCTACAATTTAGTTTAAACTGTTTTCCATGTGTACGCTGATATTTTCACATTCTTCACAATATTTTATATTAGATATATGATGTGAGAAGAGAAAGAAATTCGGAATTTGGAAAGTAGACGCAACGAACTCTTGAATCACGAAAGCATGGGAAAGTGAAAACTTGTCTTCTCTTGTGAAATGACGATAGTTATGAAATATCTGATCGATGTCTTTCCGCTGTTCCTGTCAGGAACATTTGCGGTCTCACCGCGAATGGCTGATTCAATTTGCATACAAGATGATTAGAAGATGTAGCGTCGATTTCATCGTTCGTGAGACGAATCAGAAAAATATCCGCAGGTTCGCGATTTGCACCGTTTGCACAATTGATTCATGGCATTTCTCTGAAAAATATCGACGACGGTGTCATAAATTGCACATATAACTATATTCATGCTGACGGAATCAGTTCCGGATCATCGCGAGCAGAAAAAACATTCGTAATCTTTTTAGGAGAAATATATCAAATATACGTGTACGACAAATATTGATAAATTATTTGACTTTATATTTATAAATACAGTGAATCGAAAAGAACTAATTACACTTTCCTATCTTTCTTAGAATAACTTTGAAGAAAAACGTTATATCAATGCATTTTATGTAATATAATTATACAAACAAAAATACAATATCTATACATATTCTGAGGGTAATTCCTTCCTTTTTTGTATAAAATTGTAAAAAAAAATTATATGTGTACAAATATATACTTTTTCCGTTATGTATAGAATATTATTCAAAACTGTATTCCTTCTTTCTCTATGTAATACACAAAATGCAACGAGATAAACCTTCTTTCCATTCTTTCTTCTACCGCAAGCTCTGAACATCCGACGAGAGTCGCTTCGACGAATCAGACAATAGCAAACGCGGTTAGCGACAAGCTCTGGACAACCGCTCTAAAACAAGCTTGATAAGAGAAGGGGATGACATAGCGAGGCAAGGGGCGCGAATCTGCGGTTCGTGGGTGAGGGAAGGGGAAGGCGAAACCAGGGCGTAAGTATTGATCCCGCGTCTCTGGGCGGTTGACACATTTACTAAAAGATACCCGTGATCTAGTTTTCGTGGGAGATAGCGAGATAGAGCAAAAAAAGAAGATAAGTAATCGTCTAAATGCTGATTACGAACTTGTCGTTAACAAAAGTCATTAGATTTTAATGAAATCTTCGTTACAATTCGAAATGTATTATATGCAAGAATACGTTTAAGCGCTTCAAAAATCTATTTTTGTGAAAAAAGCTATTTAAAGCAAAATATTTCTGCTGATTCTCTTCTCTAAACACGGCAACACTAATCGTTATAAAAATGCTCTGTCGTTTCACAAATTCCTCTTTCCACAAAAAATATGATATTTAAATAACAGATTCCTATCTCTCTCTTCCTTTGTGACCGTCCTGTTATAAAAATACAAAAATTCTACAATTTAGTTT
This sequence comes from Formica exsecta, assembly GCF_003651465.1. Lineage (NCBI taxonomy): Eukaryota > Metazoa > Arthropoda > Insecta > Hymenoptera > Formicidae > Formica > Formica exsecta. The sequence goes on from NW_021850063.1 coordinate 179,271, forward strand.
AAACTGTTTTCCATGTGTACGCTGATATTTTCACATTCTTCACAATATTTTATATTAGATATATGATGTGAGAAGAGAAAGAAATTCGGAATTTGGAAAGTAGACGCAACGAACTCTTGAATCACGAAAGCATGGGAAAGTGAAAACTTGTCTTCTCTTGTGAAATGACGATAGTTATGAAATATCTGATCGATGTCTTTCCGCTGTTCCTGTCAGGAACATTTGCGGTCTCACCGCGAATGGCTGATTCAATTTGCATACAAGATGATTAGAAGATGTAGCGTCGATTTCATCGTTCGTGAGACGAATCAGAAAAATATCCGCAGGTTCGCGATTTGCACCGTTTGCACAATTGATTCATGGCATTTCTCTGAAAAATATCGACGACGGTGTCATAAATTGCACATATAACTATATTCATGCTGACGGAATCAGTTCCGGATCATCGCGAGCAGAAAAAACATTCGTAATCTTTTTAGGAGAAATATATCAAATATACGTGTACGACAAATATTGATAAATTATTTGACTTTATATTTATAAATACAGTGAATCGAAAAGAACTAATTACACTTTCCTATCTTTCTTAGAATAACTTTGAAGAAAAACGTTATATCAATGCATTTTATGTAATATAATTATACAAACAAAAATACAATATCTATACATATTCTGAGGGTAATTCCTTCCTTTTTTGTATAAAATTGTAAAAAAAAATTATATGTGTACAAATATATACTTTTTCCGTTATGTATAGAATATTATTCAAAACTGTATTCCTTCTTTCTCTATGTAATACACAAAATGCAACGAGATAAACCTTCTTTCCATTCTTTCTTCTACCGCAAGCTCTGAACATCCGACGAGAGTCGCTTCGACGAATCAGACAATAGCAAACGCGGTTAGCGACAAGCTCTGGACAACCGCTCTAAAACAAGCTTGATAAGAGAAGGGGATGACATAGCGAGGCAAGGGGCGCGAATCTGCGGTTCGTGGGTGAGGGAAGGGGAAGGCGAAACCAGGGCGTAAGTATTGATCCCGCGTCTCTGGGCGGTTGACACATTTACTAAAAGATACCCGTGATCTAGTTTTCGTGGGAGATAGCGAGATAGAGCAAAAAAAGAAGATAAGTAATCGTCTAAATGCTGATTACGAACTTGTCGTTAACAAAAGTCATTAGATTTTAATGAAATCTTCGTTACAATTCGAAATGTATTATATGCAAGAATACGTTTAAGCGCTTCAAAAATCTATTTTTGTGAAAAAAGCTATTTAAAGCAAAATATTTCTGCTGATTCTCTTCTCTAAACACGGCAACACTAATCGTTATAAAAATGCTCTGTCGTTTCACAAATTCCTCTTTCCACAAAAAATATGATATTTAAATAACAGATTCCTATATAGATACACATCTAATTCCAATTACAGCTCCGAAAAATTGTTATCCTAAAGGGTATCGTGAAATGTATCCGAAATTGATATATACACTTTTTCCCAAAATATAAAAAGTTCGTATATCACATGGAACTGATGTTCATTTCCGAAAATCACTATTGTTTCATTAGAAAACGCAAAAAAAAACGAGATTTCTATGTACGAGAAAAGCTCCGCTGCCGGTTTCGGGATCGCTGCCAAATAGGTCAGAGCTCGTATTGAACTGGTGTGCCGCGCTGACTTTATCGTCTCTCGCCGCTCTTC
>NW_021850063.1:181121-185108 GCF_003651465.1 Formica exsecta
TCTTCCCCTCTCCGCCGAACGGAAATCTGGAGCAATTCTAGAGCTAGGCTTCTCCGCCGACAGAGACAAACTATCATGCCATCATCGTTGCGTATCGCATCTTGTGTCGTCCTGCGCTGTCGTACTGTTCCGCAACATAATGCGACAGATACGAATGCGTCTATTAGATTGATTAATTACACAGTCTCCGGTGTAATGGATATATTCGGAAAAGCAGAGAGAGAGAGAGAGAGAGAGAGAGAAGGCAAGAAACCGAACCCTGAAAAAGCGAGGAAATTGAAGTTAATCGAAAATTATAACATATAACACAAAGAAATTACTATATTGTGTTATTTCGTGATAATGCCTCGTCAAATCAGGTGTTAGAGATTTATCAGAGAAAGGGAAAATTTTATAATCACCAGAATCTGTTTCACCTGCAATTCCCCTATTCATCTGTCGTTACTCTATAACACACCCTTCCCCCTTATACATAATACCCCTCGAATCTTCCATCATCTATCTTCTTCCTATAGTGCATTGTGTTATGCCGTGACGCGATATAGAGACACCAAGCCGGAATATACCGTTTGATCAATACTCCAAGCATCGTCACAAGCATCGCGTCCTTCGTCTTCGTACACGTCGATGGAGTGAGGGAAAACAAACCGCGGGATAATAAGACGCGAACTGTTGGATGCACGGGAAGTGATTAATGACGGTAATGACAAGCTAGCCTTTTGATTGAATGGAAACTGTAACTTTTTGGAATGGAAGAATAAATTGTACGAATCGTTTGGAAGCACAACAGCCTGCATGATAGTGACATTTAAAGTCTTTAATGACGAAGTCGTTGATAAACGTTGAGGAAAGTTACGGCTGCTTTTAGTTCATCGAATGTAACATGTGGTATGGGACACGTGCCGAAAGGTCGATGCCCCTCATACCGGATTTTATTTGATTCTCTTCTCTCTCTTTCTTTCCCGGGTATATACTCACCCATTTGTATGGAAAATTCTTTGTTGGCATTTAATAGAATAAGCATATTTTATCGTGACAATATTAGAGAAATTAGGAGGCCTTTAAAAGAAACTTTGAATATGTGGAAAAAGTTTAACGGATCAACTGATATCCTTTCTTTTGTTCATACTATATTGTTACAATCACTGATGTGACAATAATTATTAAATAAATTTTCTAAATTTTCTCATTATTTATATTATATCTCATGATTTTAATTAATTATGTACACATATAAATAATAATTGAAAAAAATATGCTATAAAAGAATAAATAACCAAGTGGGATAATATTGAATCGAGCAAAATAGAATTGCGCGATTGAGAGTGTGTCATCTCCTCGTAAAATTGGACGAATTTTCATCGCAACCGACATTCGCCACCGCAATTATGGGTAATTTACGGCGCGGGAAATTCTTGACATATAGTGTGCGAGCGCGCAGTTTGGTCGCTCGTAGCGGAACCGCGTAAACGGACCGCTATTAATAGGAAGCAGCCGCACCTATTTATCTTACATCTAGGAGAGTCAAGTGCAAGTCGGCTGGTCATTCGCGCCAGCGTTTCATAAAAGTTTATACTCTGCGAGATACTGCTCGTTACTCGATACTTTCCGTGTGTATCGATATATTTAACTTATATATTAGCGGCGAATCGATATGCTTATATAAGTATAATGAATTATAAACATAAACCTAAGAGAGATATGAACTAAGTCGTTACTACTATCAGATCGACATCACCACCTCGACAACTAGGCTGTTACGTTTATCCATACTTATCAAGCGTCGCTCACTTTCAGTTCCAGTGTCACGCGATGCACATGACGTACAAAATGCTGTCGAGCAACGATCGAAGTCGTCGCGATCGGAAAAGGTCTTATTCCGCGCAAATGTGTGTACTTTGTATATAATTATACTACAATCATCTGCCTACTTCTCTTTGATAAAAAAAAAAAAAAAAAAAATCAAAAATAAAAAATGATTATTTACGCTATAATTAAGTACTCGGGAAAAAATGTTGTTACATGTTATATTAAATTATTAACCATAATCTGTATACGCACACATATATATGATATAAATTTAATCTTTTTCAATTTCAAAGAAAGAAGAGAAAAATATTATATTATTTTTTTGTGGATATATCTTTTCAATTATTTTTCCACTCATAAATATCTGATTTATCTCCGAATTAAATGGCATTTGCTCGTATTTGGAAATGATTTATATGCAATCTAAAACTCACGCTGGACGATCGTGTATTTTCATTATTTGGAAAAAAAAAATCGCTGACTCATGGACGCGTCACGACTGGCCAGCGCGATACAAACTAAAATCAAAATATAAGATGATTAGTTATTTGCAAAATTACAGAATTTGTCATATTTATTATTCATAGATTAGCTCTCTCCTCAATTCACGCATGCATTTACAATTTGATTAAATTCGATAATAATCGATTTTTCATACGAACGAGGAGCTCGCGTTCTTGCTTGGGGAAGCCAACGAATGCACCCCGGGGATTCTCGTTACTCGATTCACTTCTTTGTTACACAACCGTCTCTCTCAGCAACTCGGACAACTATCGACCCCACCAAAAGCTCGTGTCTCTCTCGTCCCGTTTTCTTCCGTCTTCTCACCATTCCTCTCTCTTTCTCTCCCTTTCTATTTTCCCCACATTCTCTCTCTTCCTTTTCCTTTTTCTTTCTCTCTCTCTATCTGTCCCCTCTGTCACTCTCCTCACTCTCTTTGTCACTCTCATGATTTTCCTTCAATCCCTCTGTAATTCCTAGACACGTCTCTTTCCACTGTTCGTTTCTTTCACTCGTTCCATCGCCGCGTCCTTCTCTATTTCTCCCCCTCCCTTTTTGTCACTTTCAATTCCGAACCCCACTGTTCCTCTCTCCTTTCCCGTCATGAACTTAGTCGACCTCTCTATTTCTACCAACACATCGAACGCCTTCTCGCTCCATTTATTCATTACTCTGTCTTTTTCTACTTGTTCTCTTTCTCTGTTTTTCGTCTATCCTTTTCTTACCTCCGCGCAGTTTCTTATTTATCGCTCTTTTTCCTTTTCCTCTTCATTGCACTTATTGTTAGCTTTTATGCTACTGCTATTTCATCTGTTTCATACTTAAATGTCATCTATTTCTCTCGCTCTCGTATCCGACTTGGCAAGGTGGGGGGCCACGTGTTCCTTAGTCACGCGAGGGTAGGACACGTGGTATGTACGTTGTACGGCGGGGCATAGGCGTGGAGAAGCGCATATTTTCCAGGTAAATTTAATGAAATATTTAAATATTTAAAACGAATTAATTTTATATTTATCTTTGGAAATATTTAGCTCGTGTTTTTTTCTAAAACAATATAAAATTATGTAGCAATATTCTATACACATATAATATTCTTTAATATTATAATTAACGAAAGAGAAAAAAGTTGATGGAGCAAAACTATCTTTCTTGAATTAACAATATGTGCAAAGTCTATGTTCTCTCTTTTACGATTCTAATTTTTTATCGTGAAATTACATACACGAATATGAATCATCGGATTGCGCATCGCGAAATTGTTCGAAAAATATTACCAGACATTGAGATTTACTTATCATCTTAATACAGAGATATCTTTTTTGTAAAACAAATTACGACAAATTGGACTTTCAAATTTATAGCGTTAATACTTCGAATTAGATTATGATTATAGTATCACAAACTAAATTTTAAATTTCGATATTTATATGATGTATGTATATGTATATACATATATACAATATACATAAGATATTTAATTTTCTCGAAAAGATTTTAATCAGATAGGTGAAAAGATACATAGACGATGAGATTTTCGGAAAGGATCCTGTATTGCGAAACCGCGATGACATTGCAAATCGGGCATTCCGATTATGACATTCTACAAAGAAGAGCCGCGAAGAGACTGATAAGAAAAGAAAGAATACGAGGGAAAGGAAGGCAATAAGCGACGACGCG
>NW_021850063.1:185128-208351 GCF_003651465.1 Formica exsecta
AAGAGCGGTGGAGCACGAGGTTTTACGCGAGTGGTTGCTTACGTAAGCATGCATGTAGATAAGAAGTTGCTTATCTGGGAGGAACGTCGCCATGCGGGCAACCGCGTGCCAACGTACAAAACCGTAACGGTTGCGATTTCGACGTGGCAGAATTCGTTCTGCCATTACGGAACGACTGCACGATATAGGATGTTCAGCAAAAAACGAAAAAAAAAAATCTGTTTTTTCTCGGCGTGTATCTACATTTAATTAAGTTCCGTGTTTAATCGCCAAGCTCGTTTGAGAAAATCGAAGACGCAAACATCGATTTGTGTAATAGCCCGAAGGCAGAAGGAGAACCGGCATGGCGCCAAGGCTAGGAGAAAATATCAAGGAGAAACGAGCAATTGAATTGAATATAGAAATCGAAACGAGGAACGTGTAATACAAGCGTTGCATAATTAACAGCGTAATTGCAGATTCATCCTGTATTGTGTGCGCTTTTTATCTTTTTCGCGCATCGAAAATTATCTTGCAACAAGGACAAATTGCTATCCTCGCGTAATCTAACATCAATTCGCGCATCGGGATTGGTAGGTTTCTAGAACTCGATATATCGCTGATTTCTCTTCCACTTATTTCTTTTTCTGCTCTATAATTTTTTATATATCAATTCATACACGGAAAAAAAAATGAATGAATTATGTATGTCTGTGGCAGCCCGTGACGTAGATTTTAATTGAAGAAACAGCATTTCTTTCCGTGTATTTATTCTGATATCTTCTCACTTAACAATATTGTGCTTTATATATATATGCTTATATAATTTTGTTTTATAATGGTATATCTCGACATTGTTTATTTTACAAATTTCTTTCAGTTTCAACGGTGTTATATACAACGAATATAGGAAACCGAATGATTTTTACGAAAGTAATTATTCCGAATAACAATTAATATAATATAATACAAGAATCTATATAATTCGTAGAATTCCCACGGTATTTATGTACATATGGTTGGTATAAGAAGCGAACTATAAATCGTGAGATTCACGGTCATCGGTGCATAGCTCACTTGCCTGATGAAGGGCTATACGCCGGTGTTCCGGTATATCAGTATATCGCAGTGATGCTCAAACACTCGAATGTAATTAAATATGCGCGATTCAAATATGTACGAATAGAGGCTTATTAAATATGTACAGGCACAATTATTCAACTTATCTGGCATTAAAATTTTGATTTTATTTAAGATTTGACGTACACGGAAAAAAAAATGCTGTTGCTTCAATTAAAGTCTACGTCACGGGCTGCCACAGACATACATAGTTTATTCAATGATATTTTTATTAGACCAAATATCTGGATTATTAAATCAACTATCCATGGTGTACATATTTTTATTAGAATAATATATTATTTGCCTGAAAAAATATATTATCGGTATGTTATGTGTACTAGAGATTTCTCATCACCTTCAATAACATTTTCTCATTTTCGTGTAACACGTATATATATGTACATCTCGTTTCTAATGTATTGAGAAATAGGCCGCATTCGCTCGCTTCGCATTCTCCTCTAGTTGCCTACCACACGAGGTAGGGCGATCCAATTGGGGTTCGAATGGCCCAACGTGGTAGCCTCCCCTTTGAGTTCCCGTTGCGATCAATACTCAGGCCACGATGCCGAAGCTAAGCAAGATCACCAACTCTGTACTGAGGTCTTCGTGATACCAGGATGTCCTTGATATCCATAGCGAATTGCCGTCGCAAAGTCTCTCAGCTATAGAGAATGCAACGGAAAATACAAAGGTCACGTCTAATCTATCTCTTATACAGACCCAGATCCTATACTTTTCCGCGATAGCGTCGAGTAATAGTTTATGAAGTTATAAACACGGAAGGCTGAAGAGCCGAGAAAAGAATCGAGTATATATTTCCGCCACAGCGCGACGCATTGCGTCACGCTGCTTGGCTCACACAAAGTATTGTACATATACATCTACATCTATTCTTTCTCTCGCAAGAAAGAGAAAATAAAACTTTGTCTTCCGTCTGATAACCTTTCTCTTTCCGTTCGAATATATACGCAAATGCAAGATAATTATATCGAAAAGATTTTAGTTAAATTCTGATACAGAGATATTATTAGTAATATTCTAACAATCTTTCACTGAAAGATATCTCTCTCTCTCTCTCTCTCTCTCTCTAGGAAAAGAGATTGTAGCGATGTCGTACTTTTGCAGCTGGATTTTTTTTTCGCAAATTCTTTCTCGACCGAGCGTTCGATCCGCTTCGAGTACGGGGTGGCTTCAAGAAAGAGTGAAACTTTAATCGTGCGGATATATTCTCTCGGGACACCCTATATATACATATACGCGCACGCGCGTATCCGTCGGGCGAACGGGAAGCTCCTATCCGCGAACGTGAACGCGCGCGCAACACGGTACATACACACACACACACTCACACTCACAAAATCCAATCTCCAGTGGAACGAGATACGCACACACGCGAGCGCGGAGGCGAACAAAGAAAAGAACCCTAGCGACCAGCAATGCGGCAACAGCGAGCGCCTGCGCGCCGCTCTATGTGAGTCAAGGACGACACGTGCGGCTACGAACGACCTACTTATATATCTCTCTCTCCGTTCGCTTCGTGCGCGATCGCCCCGACGTACGAACTTTCCCGAGCGCAGAAATAGGACGGTCGGCGTGCCGTGTCGAGACCCCGACGTTTTACGGAACGCTGCCTAACCCTTCCTTCTTCTTCCTTCTCCATCCCCCTTACCATCCTTCGCTCAACTCACTCACTTACCCACTCTCTCTTTCTCTCTCTCTCTCTCTCTCTCCTTTCGGCCTTGTTCCGCGGCGCGTTATGCCACGCTGGTTAATCGACTGATTGTGAGCGCTACTGCGCCACCAAACCGCCTAATTCTCTCAATCATTCCGCTAGTAAATCGTTATGCTTAATATTCGGCTGTTAACCCGCAAGTATTCGCGCGTTCAAATGTAAAATTCTTTTCTTCTTTTTTGCAAAATGCGCGAAACTATATCCTGTATTTCGAGAATGTACTTAAAAGAAGAAAAGTATCTATATTTTATTATATTTAAAAAATATTTTTATGTACACATATTATTTACGCATTTATCTATATTTAATAGAGGTTCTGTTGTAAAAATAATTAAATGAGGGAGTTTCTTTAACAGGTTCTTTAACAAGTTCTGCTTCGTTTGATGTAAGAATGAGCGATGCTTTCAATTTACGCCGTCTTCGTTTAATCGTCGCCAATTACAATGCTCGACGATCACCGAACGTTATGTAACGCGATGATAATGAAGTGTTCGTCTCTCCTCGACAAAACGCAGATTGTCGAGGAACGCGGCTGATCGCCGAAGACCAAGCATATTCTGTGTGATGCGATCCATAGTAATACGTCATAGGTAATAATACTCACGATATCTAAATATTTTTAATATATTCTGCCATTTCGATACTGCGCATGTGTCGTCGATTATGTCTGTGACAACTTATGTAGCCAATTTTGATACTTTAAAGACAAACTGGTCGGACTAGCTCAAAAGTTAATAAATATAAAATTATACAATAATTAATTTGTGAGTTAAAATAAAGATTTACTCCGTAGAATATAATTTAATCTCAAAATCGTAAATATTATTTGATATCGAATTAAGTTTTTTATAGTATAGATTGTATCATAAAAATTTTATGACTACACAAAATTTTATGAAAATAAAAATTTTAATTTTACAGAGCAAATCTTTACTTTAACTCATAAATTAGTTATTAATTTTATATTTTGAAAGGCTAAATAAGTGTTTTGTGTATGTGTACGCACAATGTCAAATTCATGTGTGTGTGAATCTCGAAATATATTAGATTTATTAACTTTCGACGTAGCTAATCAGTTCAGTTCTTTTTTAAAAAGTAATTTCGAATGGAATATTATAAATGCGTAACAATTTTCTTAATCGATATATTAATTATTTGTTTCGATTTTCGGGTGAATCTCATCATCGCAAAAATCTCTTTCGTTAATTTTCTCATGGATAAGTACTACGTATATCATTTTTTTATTTTGACCGGTCTTGTAAAATGTAAATATCTTAAGAGCATGAGTGTACAACAGAATGCTAGGTTAGCGCGAGGACCTCCGTGTCGGGGAGTAGCGGAAATCTCGACGACCGGGGCCGGGGCTGTCGAGACGCCCTAGATGCAAAACCAGGCGAGATCGATAGAAAAATAGGTCAAAGGTTCGGCCGCCGCCTTCGCCGTAAATGATAGAGCAAGCGTTTTGCAGCGAACCGAGAATACTTGAAACATGGAAAGAAAAAATAGAACAACAATTGCACCGAAATAATTTCCAAATCTTTTTTTCGTTTCGAGTATAGGTGAAAAAATACAGCATATTTGTAAAAATGAATTATGAATTATTTCGTAGGCGTGAACCTTTTTTTCTTGCTTTCCGCTATAGTAACAGTTTAATGTCGGGATAAATTTTAATAAATTTTAATAAATTCATCTGAAGAAAGACGTATATGTAATTTTGAAAATAGAAAGGGAATATAATGGGGCACATGGAAATTTTTTCCACTTGAAATATACAGCTCTGAAGAAAATGGCGACACACACGATCACGAGAATTTGAACAGAAAAACATCAATATTGAACTCTGGAACTTTTTCGTACAGGATATATTAATAAATCACATCGCATTATGTATATGTGACGTTAATAATCTCTTATTATATTATTACAAACCAAATATATGTGTTTATGATATATTTCATCAATAAACACATATATACTGTGAGAATTATAAATTTCGCATATATTTTATTATCAAAGAGCGCTGAAGAATTGCGCGTATATTTATCTTTAAAGTTCCGTACACAATTGCGTACAATGCATCATCTAAAATTGCAATGGTGCGATACATATAAATCCTTTATACAGCCAAATCAATCTGCGAGCTCGAACTGCGCCACGGCGATTGGTTCTTTGGATCCGCGGCAGTTGCGGGTCCAAAGACAAACCGCACGGCTCGATTCCGCCGTTTCTTCCCACTCAGGGCATAAGTAGCGGGTTCTCGCGCGTGCGGCTGGCAGTTCCTGTTCGGTTGTCGTCATAGAACCGCGCCGACGAGAGTGAATCTTCACGCGTAACGTTACGATATACGGCGTCCCGTGCACAGGCCGTCCAGACGGTAGAAAGGATATTGCGCGCGCGCGCGCGCGCGCGACATCGACGGCGTGTTCGAATAGAGAGGGAAAAGGGAAAGAAAAAGAGAGAGGGAGAGAGAGAGGGAGGGAGGGGGAAGGCGGGCGAGCCGCCAAGTGTGCGACATTACGGGCGCGCGGATTGTGTGTGTGCATGTGTCGGCCAATCGCGACCCGAGTAGCAACGGCGCTCGACCAATGGCGATGAGCGACCGTGCTCCCGCGAGTGCGCGCCATATCGTCATCGCCGGATGTGGCCCTGTCGATGCCGCGAGATTGGTGGGGAGGAGGATGAAAGTGCTGTACGGGCTAAGCGTCTCAGCGCATCCCTCGTTCGTCGCAGCTCGCTCTCGGATACGGTTGTGTTTTCGCGCCGCTCTCTCTCCGTCGGTCCGTTAAAACTAGTTTCGTCCGCCATGTAACGCTCTCGGGTAAGCCCGTCGCGTGCTACCCCGGTCGATCCGCCTATCACCTTCTCTCGCGACGAGGAAGTATCGGCAGAAGAGAGTATCTACAGTTTTTCTTTTGAATATCCTCTAGAATCTGAATTCTTCTGAAGAAAGAACTTGCGCGGATATTGGTACGAATTCTCTAGATTCTCTTTTGATGGAAGGATCCAGGAAGGCAAATCGAATTTATTCAAGGTATCTATCGAGGTTAACTCGGGGCACGTATACGATTAGAATGATCTATCATTTCATTCTAATCGTAAGCAAGATTTGTAGAGATCGAGTACTGTTATAATCAAATTTTCTCACACACGACGAGAACCAACTCCAATTTCATTAAAAAAAAAAAATCTAAGTAAAAGTAAAAGAAGGAATGGGAAGCCGAAAAAGTGGTACTGCGTCCCAAAGACGCGAGTAATTTAAAAAGAAGAGAAATCAACGGAAAGGCGGCGTCTGTGCGAGGAATATTGCCAATTGAATTCTGCGTGACCGGAAGCGGAATTTTCGTGTCTCGATCTCGGAATCGTGCTGATCACGCGACCGATTTCTTCAGATTCAATTCTTTTCCTGTGTGTGAGTATCGTGACGAGCATAGGTGTCGTCGAAAAAAAAATGTCTCTCTAAAGACAGAAATTATAAGAAAAGAAAAGGAGAGTCTTTTCTTTTCTTATCATTTTTGCCTCTAGAGAGATAGATACAGCGAAACAGACGGTAATCGAAAAGTGATCTCATCGCACTTCCCCCCCCCCTCTCTCTTCTTCCCTCTCTCTTTCTATGAAAGCAGGATTTTAAAAAAGTACGCGACCTATTGACCGCGACCGTCTAACCTATTTATCGCAGTCTTTGGACTCTCGTTCTCTCTTTCTTTTTCTCTATGTATCTCTCGCGCACGCCTAGTACGATCGAATGCATCCGACGATCATCACAACCTGTGTAGTGTGAGTGGAGATTGAAATTTTAAATTTTCGTAATCAATATTTGTGCGCATTTCGCCTGGTAGAATTCTTGTGTCGCGAGAAAGATGAAAATGCAAATTATTAATGACGAATCGTTATATCTCCTTCGTTATTCCCGTTATTACCGTTTTATTCAAGTTTTAATCTCGCTTTTTTTAAGCTTTAAATTTCGTACTTTTCGTAAATCTCTCTAGTCTTGCAAATCGCTTAAATTCCATGAACTTTTAATACGCATTTCTATGATTCATTTATTAAGATTCACTAACCCACTATATTATATATTCGGAATTTTGCCGGGGTCTCAATTTCAATAATTCTCGATTTTCTATATTTACGACAAAAAAAAGAACAACGACCCACTCTCTCTTTCTCTCTCTCTCTCTCTCTCTCCTTTCGGCCTTGTTCCGCGGCGCGTTATGCCACGCTGGTTAATCGACTGATTGTGAGCGCTACTGCGCCACCAAACCGCCTAATTCTCTCAATCATTCCGCTAGTAAATCGTTATGCTTAATATTCGGCTGTTAACCCGCAAGTATTCGCGCGTTCAAATGTAAAATTCTTTTCTTCTTTTTTGCAAAATGCGCGAAACTATATCCTGTATTTCGAGAATGTACTTAAAAGAAGAAAAGTATCTATATTTTATTATATTTAAAAAATATTTTTATGTACACATATTATTTACGCATTTATCTATATTTAATAGAGGTTCTGTTGTAAAAATAATTAAATGAGGGAGTTTCTTTAACAGGTTCTTTAACAAGTTCTGCTTCGTTTGATGTAAGAATGAGCGATGCTTTCAATTTACGCCGTCTTCGTTTAATCGTCGCCAATTACAATGCTCGACGATCACCGAACGTTATGTAACGCGATGATAATGAAGTGTTCGTCTCTCCTCGACAAAACGCAGATTGTCGAGGAACGCGGCTGATCGCCGAAGACCAAGCATATTCTGTGTGATGCGATCCATAGTAATACGTCATAGGTAGTAATACTCACGATATCTAAATATTTTTAATATATTCTGCCATTTCGATACTGCGCATGTGTCGTCGATTATGTCTGTGACAACTTATGTAGCCAATTTTGATACTTTAAAGACAAACTGGTCGGACTAGCTCAAAAGTTAATAAATATAAAATTATACAATAATTAATTTGTGAGTTAAAATAAAGATTTACTCCGTAGAATATAATTTAATCTCAAAATCGTAAATATTATTTGATATCGAATTAAGTTTTTTATAGTATAGATTGTATCATAAAAATTTTATGACTACACAAAATTTTATGAAAATAAAAATTTTAATTTTACAGAGCAAATCTTTACTTTAACTCATAAATTAGTTATTAATTTTATATTTTGAAAGGCTAAATAAGTGTTTTGTGTATGTGTACGCACAATGTCAAATTCATGTGTGTGTGAATCTCGAAATATATTAGATTTATTAACTTTCGACGTAGCTAATCAGTTCAGTTCTTTTTTAAAAAGTAATTTCGAATGGAATATTATAAATGCGTAACAATTTTCTTAATCGATATATTAATTATTTGTTTCGATTTTCGGGTGAATCTCATCATCGCAAAAATCTCTTTCGTTAATTTTCTCATGGATAAGTACTACGTATATCATTTTTTTATTTTGACCGGTCTTGTAAAATGTAAATATCTTAAGAGCATGAGTGTACAACAGAATGCTAGGTTAGCGCGAGGACCTCCGTGTCGGGGAGTGGCGGAAATCTCGACGACCGGGGCCGGGGCTGTCGAGACGCCCTAGATGCAAAACCAGGCGAGATCGATAGAAAAATAGGTCAAAGGTTCGGCCGCCGCCTTCGCCGTAAATGATAGAGCAAGCGTTTTGCAGCGAACCGAGAATACTTGAAACATGGAAAGAAAAAATAGAACAACAATTGCACCGAAATAATTTCCAAATCTTTTTTTCGTTTCGAGTATAGGTGAAAAAATACAGCATATTTGTAAAAATGAATTATGAATTATTTCGTAGGCGTGAACCTTTTTTTCTTGCTTTCCGCTATAGTAACAGTTTAATGTCGGGATAAATTTTAATAAATTTTAATAAATTCATCTGAAGAAAGACGTATATGTAATTTTGAAAATAGAAAGGGAATATAATGGGGCACATGGAAATTTTTTCCACTTGAAATATACAGCTCTGAAGAAAATGGCGACACACACGATCACGAGAATTTGAACAGAAAAACATCAATATTGAACTCTGGAACTTTTGTGTTTATGATATATTTCATCAATAAACACATATATACTGTGAGAATTATAAATTTCGCATATATTTTATTATCAAAGAGCGCTGAAGAATTGCGCGTATATTTATCTTTAAAGTTCCGTACACAATTGCGTACAATGCATCATCTAAAATTGCAATGGTGCGATACATATAAATCCTTTATACAGCCAAATCAATCTGCGAGCTCGAACTGCGCCACGTCGATTGGTTCTTTGGACCCGCGGCAGTTGCGGGTCCAAAGACAAACCGCACGGCTCGATTCCGCCGTTTCTTCCCACTCAGGGCATAAGTAGCGGGTTCTCGCGCGTGCGGCTGGCAGTTCCTGTTCGGTTGTCGTCATAGAACCGCGCCGACGAGAGTGAATCTTCACGCGTAACGTTACGATATACGGCGTCCCGTGCACAGGCCGTCCAGACGGTAGAAAGGATATTGCGCGCGCGCGCGCGCGCGCGACATCGACGGCGTGTTCGAATAGAGAGGGAAAAGGGAAAGAAAAAGAGAGAGGGAGAGAGAGAGGGAGGGAGGGGGAAGGCGGGCGAGCCGCCAAGTGTGCGACATTACGGGCGCGCGGATTGTGTGTGTGCATGTGTCGGCCAATCGCGACCCGAGTAGCAACGGCGCTCGACCAATGGCGATGAGCGACCGTGCTCCCGCGAGTGCGCGCCATATCGTCATCGCCGGATGTGGCCCTGTCGATGCCGCGAGATTGGTGGGGAGGAGGATGAAAGTGCTGTACGGGCTAAGCGTCTCAGCGCATCCCTCGTTCGTCGCAGCTCGCTCTCGGATACGGTTGTGTTTTCGCGCCGCTCTCTCTCCGTCGGTCCGTTAAAACTAGTTTCGTCCGCCATGTAACGCTCTCGGGTAAGCCCGTCGCGTGCTACCCCGGTCGATCCGCCTATCACCTTCTCTCGCGACGAGGAAGTATCGGCAGAAGAGAGTATCTACAGTTTTTCTTTTGAATATCCTCTAGAATCTGAATTCTTCTGAAGAAAGAACTTGCGCGGATATTGGTACGAATTCTCTAGATTCTCTTTTGATGGAAGGATCCAGGAAGGCAAATCGAATTTATTCAAGGTATCTATCGAGGTTAACTCGGGGCACGTATACGATTAGAATGATCTATCATTTCATTCTAATCGTAAGCAAGATTTGTAGAGATCGAGTACTGTTATAATCAAATTTTCTCACACACGACGAGAACCAACTCCAATTTCATTAAAAAAAAAAAAATCTAAGTAAAAGTAAAAGAAGGAATGGGAAGCCGAAAAAGTGGTACTGCGTCCCAAAGACGCGAGTAATTTAAAAAGAAGAGAAATCAACGGAAAGGCGGCGTCTGTGCGAGGAATATTGCCAATTGAATTCTGCGTGACCGGAAGCGGAATTTTCGTGTCTCGATCTCGGAATCGTGCTGATCACGCGACCGATTTCTTCAGATTCAATTCTTTTCCTGTGTGTGAGTATCGTGACGAGCATAGGTGTCGTCGAAAAAAAAATGTCTCTCTAAAGACAGAAATTATAAGAAAAGAAAAGGAGAGTCTTTTCTTTTCTTATCATTTTTGCCTCTAGAGAGATAGATACAGCGAAACAGACGGTAATCGAAAAGTGATCTCATCGCACTTCCCCCCCCCCTCTCTCTTCTTCCCTCTCTCTTTCTATGAAAGCAGGATTTTAAAAAAGTACGCGACCTATTGACCGCGACCGTCTAACCTATTTATCGCAGTCTTTGGACTCTCGTTCTCTCTTTCTTTTTCTCTATGTATCTCTCGCGCACGCCTAGTACGATCGAATGCATCCGACGATCATCACAACCTGTGTAGTGTGAGTGGAGATTGAAATTTTAAATTTTCGTAATCAATATTTGTGCGCATTTCGCCTGGTAGAATTCTTGTGTCGCGAGAAAGATGAAAATGCAAATTATTAATGACGAATCGTTATATCTCCTTCGTTATTCCCGTTATTACCGTTTTATTCAAGTTTTAATCTCGCTTTTTTTAAGCTTTAAATTTCGTACTTTTCGTAAATCTCTCTAGTCTTGCAAATCGCTTAAATTCCATGAACTTTTAATACGCATTTCTATGATTCATTTATTAAGATTCACTAACCCACTATATTATATATTCGGAATTTTGCCGGGGTCTCAATTTCAATAATTCTCGATTTTCTATATTTACGACAAAAAAAAGAACAACGAATAACAGAGAGACCAAGAAAAATGAAAGAAAATATCGGTGATCCATGCTGCCGTGTGTCGCGATCTCTCTCTTTCTCTTTTCCTTTCTCTCTCTCTCTCTCTCTCTCTCTCTCTCTCTCTCTCTCTCTCCATTTTCGCATATTCTCACTCATTCAGCGAAAGATGGCGGCCCTCTCTCACTCGTTGGTCCGCTCGAGCAAGCTTAGCGAGAGGGGCCGAACTGTATGACGCAACCGTCGTTGTCACGTGATTGTTCCGTGGCTCGGGCTTCGCTCACCGAGTCAGTGTGTGATCTAACGTTTGTTACGACGGCCGACGACGACGGGTACGCACCGGAGAGCGCAGCAGGAAGCAACGGAGACGGGAAGGACCACCCCAGAGCCGCCACTCTCGTCTTACGCGACAATAGCGCAGGCTCTCTCTTTCTCTCTCTCTCTCTCTCTGTCTCTCGGTCGCTGGGTCAGTGGGGGTGAGAAACTGGCTTGGCTTATATGCAAAACGACAGTCAGTCTTTTTCTCTCTCCTATCGGCCCTGCGACAAAGCGCGACTCAACACCCGTTTTCCGCTTGAGAATAATGCTTCCGCCGTTCTTTGGGATGTGCGCGGTAAAGCCGGATCAAGATCCCCTAAATATCCTCCTCGCTGTCGTTTCTATCTTTTTATGTCGAGAAAGAAAAGATGGCAAACAACGGCGGTAAGAATACAAGATCGTCGAATTTCCGTGAAATTCGAGAGTAAATAAATAGTTCTCGATTATTCGTGTGCATTAACTACGTTTAAGATTTATTAAGGCTTTGAGATTCACGTATTTAATTTTTGAGATATTCAGGGATCTTTCATATTAAAACCTAATTTCAGATACCGTTGTTTTTTATAATCCATGGATTTTAGGAATCGTGGACTTTCCAGTATTTTCTAAATTTCGTACACTTTTCACAATCTCTTCTAGAGATTTTGAATTTATAGATTATATACAAAAAAAGATCATATGAGTTATTCCATGATCTTAATATTACTGTACATATAATCTACTTGTGTCCTTAAATATGTAATATACATCGCGATATAACATATCCTTGAATTCTTCATACCATTAATTTTTAAAACGATTTTGAATTCTCGCCTTCGTTATTAACTTTATTTACGAACATGTATCTCTTATTTTCCACTTTTGGAGTTTTTGATCCTTGTCCAATTCCTTAATCCCGGCATAATCTCAGACTCCGCAATTTCGCAAATTTTCGGATTCGCGATTCAACATTATAGCATGGGCTCATCAGTGGAAGTCGTGTTCCCCCAGCTGTACAGATAATATTAAGAGGCTCTGGGAACATGGAAAACACTGAGCGAGCACCGGCCATACTTCAATGGATTCTCCCGACTTCTCTTGGCGACATACTTCCTCTTTCGATTTGATGTGAATCGTGATTCTCGCGTCATGAATCCTTCAATTCTTTAACATTTAAATTAACGCGAGCACACGATCCATTTCGATGCTTGCATGTGCGCGCGAAACTTTTATTATATTCATATATAAAATGTTCCAGAATTAATACGACTATACGATATATTGTTCATCCATGGATTTACGAAATTTATTTCTTGCAATGTGATTGTCAAAATATATGCACGTGGGGAATAATTTGAAACAATAATAACATACTTGCACATTATTATTGTTTCTATCTCTTTCTTTCCATATATTAATTATAATGACTTTTTAATTTTAAATGACCATAATTTTTTTCAAGCAGAAATTTTTTTCTCTTGATTATCCTTGATTATTAAAGTCTTAAAGTCGTAAAGTCTTGATATTATGTGAGAATATCAAACGGGTAAAAGTTTGAAATTAAACGTGACTTAAATTCTTGTCTACATGCCTATATTTCCAGCGTTGCCCAAATACGCCGCTGGGCCCGGTAATTGCGCTAGAGATGCCGGACTCTTAAACCGCCGTTCACCTCTCTTGTCGCGCACTATACTTTCTAAAGCTGCTTACTTTCGTAACTCTCAGCAAATACCGCGCGGCCGTCGCGAATTCTTTTTTCCCGACCAGCCGTAGAACGAACCGGATCGACATGACGTTTTCTATGACACGTATCTTTCCGTGCCTCCGCATGTCATTTTTTTTTTTTTTTATTGCTACGCGCGGTGATTAAGAAATCTTGAAAAGAATTATCAGTATTTTCCTTTCTTTTGCTACCTGTTTTACGTTCTTAATACATGCATGGTGTATTTATAAGTTTAATGAATACTTAATTTAATTTATAAGTTAAATTTGTTTTCTTCATTATTTAAGCTCGCGTAATTCTCTCTTCATTTATAATTAGGGCACGTTTTAAAAGTTATACTACCATATTTATTCTATTTTTATAATCATTATTGTATTCCATATAATGTGTACTTCATCTGTACTTCACACAAGAAAAATTATATAAAAAAATAAAAATTTTATATATTCTTTTTGATATAATTATTATTTTTTGTATGTTATAAACTAAATAGATTTCATAACTTAAACAAACTGCAAAAGTCGGCTCTGCATAATTACATTCTTAATAAAATCTGTGATTTCATTAGACATTTTTTTTATTTAATTCGAAAATATTTGTATCCATGCATGTATATTAATTGCCCGCAACTCGTATATTTATTTATAACTTGGTATTTTCACACAAGGCATGCTAATCTTTTTTTTCGTACCTATAAGGCCAAGACTTAGAATCGATAATGTATAAAATCTTAGTTATAGCATCGACTAACTAACTAATATTGCGAGCCTGTTCATACATTGTTTTTAGTATAATTTTACGATTGATAATGAGTAATCGGTAATGAGTAATGCTAGATATGGTTAATCACACGAGAACAGATGACAATTATTTAAACATAAATCATCATATAAGTTTATCTGCGTCGCTATAAAAATTTTTAAACGCACTTTCTAAATAAGCAATTATAGACGATATATAAGATATATCGTAACAACTATAAATACTTTCTAAATTGCTCAACAATGTAATCAAGAACGACATTTCGTTATAAATCAATAAGAAATTAATAAATATTATAAAACAATAAATATAATAATATCGTTCATATATCCTTACCGTTTCTTTTTCTTGAATATTTTCTGGAGTATACTTTTTAAGTTATTTGTGGAAAACTCAGTGTATAGCCAACTACACACGCGCGCACACGCATGTTGCTTTACGTTCAAGCAAATAGTATTTGTGGTAATGCCTTGGCCAGTATTTAAATATATGTTATGCAACGCAATCGTGTGTCCATTTGTATGTACGGGTATATGTGGTTAAACTCCATTTACTCGTAATACATAATTGACGAAATCTGTTCG
This sequence comes from Formica exsecta, assembly GCF_003651465.1. NCBI lineage: Eukaryota > Metazoa > Arthropoda > Insecta > Hymenoptera > Formicidae > Formica > Formica exsecta. Next base: position 199,566 of record NW_021850063.1, read on the forward strand.
AAAGTTAGTCACAAAGAAGCTTTTATCGTTTCGTTTTTACGCGCGTGTCGTAACGTAAATGGCTGATCTGGCAGAATTTAACGGGTGAGATAGAATTTGGAATATGGCTATCGAGGAAAAAATAGCCGGAAGAGGAGTGAGGCGTATGTACATGTGTCTTTCGCGGAGGAGAGAAAAATGGAACCGGTTTGCCTTGTGCTGCTTCGTTTTTACTCGCGCGCAAGGATTATCGACAGATTGTAGTTTCGATAATCTAACAACTCGTTATGAAATCTCATGTCGGCCGCATTGTGTCTATTCGCGCGTTAATGAGGGAAAAGTTGAATAAAATTCCTTGGATATCAACGAATTTTGAATTTATATTCCGATTTTAATTTGTTTGACGATAAAAGAGGAAAAAAAAAATATAGCGCGTGCTATAATATTTCGCTCTGTCACGCGAGGGAGCGTGAGATATGCGCAACCGACCATTTACGGATGCTAAAGCGCCATTTTCTTGCGCGGCATCGCATTGCGGCCATCTTTCGTATAAGCGACCGAAGCCGTTTCCGTTTCCATTTCGCATACCGGCGCTCGGATTCCATCCTCGCTATCTAATTTTACTCGTTGGCCTCGATATCGCATCGTCTTGCCGCATCATGTGCCGTACCTGGATTTTAAAAAGATACTTTAGTTTCGCGAAAAAGTAGACGAATCACGTTTTCATATAGCCGTGACGACAAATGAAAAAATTAAGCACGAAATTATATGTGTATTTTGCTAATCTCAATTATGTATTTTGCAGCAACATTTACCGCTTTCCTTTTTTTTATAGTGATTATCTTAAAATCATCTCTTTAAATACTAATATACAATAAAATACAACGCTTTATTTTCTATACACATTATATAATTTTTTTATTTAATACCATTGAAAAATACAATCTATCAGAGATCGATAATTATTAAAGTTTGTACTACGGATTCTAATTCTGTCATTAAAGCCTCTTGAAAATACTGCGAGATCGACGCCAATGGCGCAGATGACATCATTGCGAAACGGTTGGCTCGTGGGGCAAAGAGACAGCGGTAAAGACCGTGGATCATTGCAAAAAGGAGGGGGTGGAGCCAGGCGTATGATGCTAGAGAAGAGCAAAGACGAACGGTGATGGAGTGAATAGAAGGAAGGAAGGGAGGAGGGGATATACAAAGGATGCAAGGGGAAGCGACGAGAGAGAGAGAGAGAGAGAAAACGATGGCAAACATAATAAAACGAGACAGAATCTCCGTGATATAAGCACGGTCGCAGTGAATCTGCCGAGCGGAAGGGATGTAGAGGAGAAGGGAATCAGGAAAGGGGGCAGCTAGGCCTTGAAGAAACGAAGACGAATGAAAGCACGCGTCGTTTATGAACGAAACTCTAGCGCTGAAGTCAGCGCGGTTATTTCTTGAGCTGAAGTCAGCGCACCTTTTCTTAAAGAGTACATATAAGGTCTATACTCACGTTTCTCTTTTTTCCCTCTCTTTCTCTCTCTCTCTCTCTTTCTCTCTCTGTCATCTATCTAATATATGTATATTACTTCGAATAGATAATAAATTACAAAGCCGTTTTAATCCGTAATTTAATATGTCGGAATACTGACGATAAATATCGATTGCGCGCAAAGGTATTGTAAATCATGGAACGTAAGATGGGTGGAAAAAATTAAGCTTGAATGATTAGAGTAATAAACGATTTGCCTGGATTTGCACTGGACACGCTTATCGCTAAGATGTATGAATATATGTACACATATAGGTATGCGTGTGTGTGGAGAGAGAAAGAATCTATAAGAGCGCGCGCGTATATGTATACATGCATAGACTAGAGTATGTTACGTAATCGACGGCCATGTCAATTATTAGGCAGTCTTCGAACATAGTCGTGACGAGTCATCGGCAACCTCGCGCTCGTCAATGCCAATATTACGTCGACATTTTTCTTCGCTCGTGAAAGATAAAAAAGAAGCAGACTCTAATTACGCTGAATTTCCTTTGTTTTTTTATCTTTTGACGGGAAAGAACTGTACGAGCGGATAACTATTGATAATTTATGATGTATGTATATCTCAGGTATCTTTTTTTTTTTGATGAGAAGAAGAGAGGAGAGATCGAGTCTTCCGATATTCTCGGTGAAAACCTACGAGGACGGAGGAGATGGCATCCCGTCTTTCAACGATTTCCATCCCACGAATGGACTTACCGGTATTCACATCCATCTTTTTCGCCGAAAAGCCCACTCCGGATTTCATCCTTGCCTACTACCATTCCCAAACGATTCCTCAACCGAAGATGGCCGCCGTGAGGTCATCGCTAGACCACGCCCTGCGAAACGGATCTTTCTGCCTACGAGAAGAACCGAGAACATCTCAAGGACAACGAGCTTCGCTCCTGCGGGAAAAAGCATATCGCCGCCACCGCCGTTCACGTTTCGCTCTCTCTCTCTCTCTCTCTTTCTCTCTCTTTTCATGGAAATCACGAACACGCGAGCGAGCCGATTCATGTGGCGTATGATGTAGGAAAATTACCGATTGTCGTACGTGGAAACGATTAAGTCTCTTCCACATCCTGGTTCTTCATACGGTGTCGCATACGGAAAATGCGTATGTAAAGGAAGAAAATGGCTTAACACACGCGAGATTAACACACGTTGAAGCAAATTTTCAATCTTTACAAATGATTTATTGTCATAAAAGTAGCAAAGACGCGCGATAAAATTATATAGTGAAAAAAAATTTTTATGAAGAATAAAAAAAAAACAAAGATAAATTTTGCACATTAGGAATATAGGATTCCAATACATAGGTATATACATATATTTGAAGATATCTAACACGTGGATTGGCTCGATTTATATCAGCTATTATCGAAAACATCCGAAAATAAATTTATCTTTTATCGATGCTAACAATTATTTAGACGCATGTTATACTGCCGTAAAAATATCTCTTATATTACTTCGAGAGAAAATATCCTTGGAAATTATTTTTAATCGCACTAATACCTGGATTATAAAGTGATCGTTGAGAAACTCATTCTCATTCGTCCTCTTGCTATGTCTTCCTATTTCTCTCTCTCTCTCTTTCTCTCTCTGTTCGTCTTTCATTCTTGCTGATCAGGCATATATGCGGCGGTATAAGCTTACGTAAGAGAGTCGTACCTACTTACTTACCAACCCACCTACTGATTATTCAGGGGATCAAGGCAAACCGGTAAACAGGCAGACGGATTAGTAGGCAGGTAGATGAGCGGGTAGGTGGACGCACGTTGTGCGCATGCTCCTGGCCAAACCTGAAGCCTGCCAAATGGACAAGCGATACAACGCAACGGAAATACCATTCTGCGTGCTCCTCCCTCGCCCCTCGAACGGTTCGCACCCGCCTACCCACGAAGCCGATTTCTATCGGCCGGCCCTCTTGCCGTAAGGAGGAAGGGATCCTATTCTGGGGTCCTAGAAGGATCACGGACGGTTCTCACGCTTGATGACGTAACCCGTTCGAATGCTTCTACGAAACTAAGAGTTGTAGTAGTTGTATTCGTTGAAAATGTAAGCTAGCGAGGTTCTGTCGAAGCGCAAACTGCCTCTTTCAATGTAAGAGCTCATTTTAATCGGATTCAAAAATATTCTATATTCAAATACCATTGCGAATCTGCAGCGAGTCTCTTACATGTGAAAATGTAGAGTTGAAATACAAAATGGGATGAAAAAATCATTGAAAAATTCGTGGAGATAAAATTCTGAGGAAGCCACGGGCTTCAAATTTACGCGGCCTCTATCTCGCGTAGATGCACCGGCCTAGTTTGTAAAGAGATTGACGAGGAGGAGATTGAAGAAAGGGAAGAGGTTCGGAGACGCGGATCTGTGTCATTGCACACGCGCTCTGTGTCACTCTTCGCCGTGTTGTTCTTGGCCCGCTTGCTAAACGCGGAATGCAACTTTCCTGCTTATACAAGGTGACAGCGAATTCCATCGACAAACTTTTCAGAACAATTGATCTTAATTTTTAATTCCAATTCAATTTACTCTGCACTTTTACGATGAATGATAGTCAACTACAATAATATTAGGTTTTCTTGTTCCTGTTTCTCTCTCGTTGTTTATTAATTTTAATTGATTTGATTTTTTGCGAAGTCGAAAATCGAATTCTATCGATAATTAGCTGTTGTAAATTTCAATAATAAATCTTATCATATCTTTGTGTACATAATTCATAGTCACGTGTAACATACGTATAATTATGATATCTAATTCGATTGTAATTACATTGTCTCCAAGTAGCTTTGAAAACTTCAGAATATATCGAGAAATTGTTACTGCTCTCTATTATATTATAATTTTATATTGTGTGTGTATGTGTGTATAATAATTTATATATATATATAATACAAATAGAGAGATACGTTTCTTCCTCTCATCGATCTCCTTCCGTCCATTCGTAAACTCTCCCACCATTGATCGTAGCACATGTAATGTGGACGGGTCGGTATAGTTAAGAAATGTAGGGCATCCCCGGTATACGCAGGAAGCATCGCGCAAGCGCGCTTCTTTGCGTGTCGTAACTATCATAAGTGTAATGTTGCAAGATGTATGTATGTGTTGCGTGCTCAATCATGACAGTTACAATAATGCTCCATTGTGAATAAGATGGTCCGTATTTGCGAAACAGTATTCTAAACGCTCCAAAGTGTATGAGTTCAATCCACAATGAATGTATAAACTAATTCTTTCATCTGCGTATTATTACTTATGTTAGCTTATATCATCTCTGGTCTCTGATAACGTTATATAAAGTATCCTCGAATTTATATGTATACAAATATAATTTTATTATTATAGAGATATTTATATACTAGCTTGAAAAAAAGAGTTTTATTTTATACAGAATAAAACAAAAAGAAAATTAAATGGAAAAATTGCATTTGTGATTCCTTTGTGTGTAAATATTGCGGAATTTAATTTGCAAAGAAACGCTTGAAACATTACATCAAGATCTTTTTTTGGCGCGCAAATTTACCTATTAATATTACATTGTCATTTTTTATCTATATATAATTTATATGTATATCTTAATGATTTTTTTTTTGAAAGCATGAAGCATAAAAAGCAATGCGCCGATTGTTTTAAACGCGAATTCGCACCGTGATTGGTATTGCGAGTCGTAAAGCTGATGTATCTCGTTACTAACGTTATGCAAGCACGAACGTAATTTTTTATTCCGCAACTCTCCGCCTCTAATTGTAAGAAATATGCTTCTCTTCATTGGAGATTATCTTGTTTATATGCCGTCTCTTCTCGCGGCCGTATATATATATATATAACTTCCGTCGTAACTTTGAATCTTCTCTTTAGTTTTCTTCTTTTATTCATTTCCATAGCGCACACAAGTTAAAGGCGCAAAACGTGTATGCAGGAGAGAGAAGAACCTCTATAATGAGAGACGACCGCAAAAAGACACGAGCGTAATTAATCGACCTTGTGAGCACTCGAGAAAAAGCGCGCGCTAGATTTAGCACGATGTATAGGGAGGATTCTCCTGCCCCCCTCCCCCCCCCCCCCCCCCCCCCCCTCCCCCCCCCCTCCTCTTCCGCTGCTTTACAATGTAGCATGTACTTTGTAAGTTTGGGTCCCCTATTCGCTATATTTACCAAAGTTGCTGCTAACGGTTAATTTTCTGAAAATTTATTGATTTATGTCTGTATTATAAAATAAAATAATTATATTGTGTCTTATAAGACAATATAATGAAAGCAAATAATAAAGACAAAGTTATACATTTTTAATATATACTACCTTGTTTTTTTAATTATTTTCAGAAAATTAACAGTTAGCAGGAAATTTTATTATAATTTTATTATAATTAACATTAAAAATGGCTAATACTAAATAGAGAGAGGGAGAGGGAGAGGGAGACAAATAATTCTCACGTGTCGTCTGTGCGATCAATATTAGATAAGAAATATTTATTAGATAATTGATTTATTATTTTTAATAATTTAATAATTTTAATAATTTATTGTTTTTAATTATAGATTGCGTGAGACACTCAGAGAGAAAGAGAGAGAGAGATTATAAGTGTATGTATAAGAATGCCATATATACAATGTTATGTATGTGTATGTGAGAGAGAGAGAGAGAGAGATTCTGGAAAGAGAGCCCGACTGCTTTGTTTACAAAATGCGGTGGCGCGCGCGCGCGAGCACAGCTGATATGAACAAAAATATATAACTCTGTAATATGTTACATTAAATATATATGTGTGTGCGGCAAAATAGTTCTTCGTTTGTGACACTATTTTGTTAATTTTGTTCGAATTCGATAGAACAAGTTAATGAAGCGCGTGAGGGAATATTTTTATAATTTATAAATTACATAAAGAAAAATGTAAAAGAATAAAAAAAAGTTTCTTTATTAATTTTTTTCCCCGTGTCACTTTCAAAACACTACCATTGTGTGTCTCTTGTATAAAAGTTCACGTATCCTGGATTCCCCCTCGTTATCCTTGATTTTCACGATGCGAGAAGAAGCCATTAATGTATGCTGATCAATAATTCCAGACATTATCACGGTATCGATCCTAGTGACGGACGTTACTCACTGTTCGTGTATACGAATACGAGCTTCGAGACGACTTGTTCTCAGAATAACAACGACAAGTTAATACTTCAAACAGCCGCACTTTCCACGATGCGAAGGGGTCCGCGTTCCACTTTTATAGATAAGTAGATTACGAGATGACGCAATGCAGTGGCAAACTCAGTAAGATAAATAATGCATAATGAAGCAAAAAGGAGAGAGAAACGAAAGGTTTGTTCTCTCAAGATTTTCCGGAAGAGAGACGTCATATTCAATGTAATACTCTGGAGGGGAAATATTGTCTTTCGAAGGTCCCTAGCTTCCACAAGCGCATTTTCATTCGCTTATTATTCAAAAACTATTGCCATTTCGTTGTGCTAAGAAAAAGATAATTTATTGACAAATTAATACTTCTCCCCCCCCCCTCACTCTCTCTCTCTCTCTCTCTCTCGGTTACGTGAACGCGAGAGCTCGCCATTTTGCCTTGTCGCTGCTCTTCCATTCGACATCGGCTCGTCTCGCGTTTCGACCTTCGGACATCGTCGTCGGAAAAAAAGTGCCATTGTCGGAGCAGTTCCTTGTGGAGATATAGAAGGGAACGAGGGGACGGACAGGGAAAAATGTTGCCGAAGGGACGCGGAGGGGTTCACGGGGGAGTCGCCTATCCCTGCCTCTCTTTTTATTTTACTTTTTATTATATATCGTCCGTCTTCCTCTCTAAAAGCTATCTTGGAACATAAAACGTCATTCCAATCCACTCTTATATATTTCTGCAACTTTGCGCTTCGATCAGAATCGAGATGCGTCGTCGTTATATTTGTTTTTACATTCCCCTTCCATTATTCCTCTTTTTATATAATTTCTTTGCAATGTCTCTCTCTCTCTCTCTCTCTCTCTCTCTCTCTCTCTCTCTCTCTCTCTCTCTTCTTTCTTGATGACGATAGTCTTTGTGTGTACAATTGTTACGTCTTTATCCGCATCAGAGTAACGATTGATTTTTATTCCGTTCTGAATAAGCGGTGCGACACGCAAGAATCGCATGCGTTTTCGCGATCGCAGGTGCACGCGCGTCTCCTCGCAATGCTATGCGGAAGTGCACCGGAAGTGTAACGAAGCTGTCAACTATACGGACTCTCTGACGGAGGAGCGGATAAACTCGCGTGTTCCATCGATTCACACACACACACACACACACACACACACACACACACACACACACACACACACACACACACACACACACACACATACACACCCCTCTCTCATCACACACACACACACACACACACACACACACACACACACACACACACACACACACACACACACACACACACACACACACACACACACACACACACACACACACACACACACACACACACACACACACACACACACACACACACACACACACACACACACACACACACACACACACACACACACACACACACACACACACACACACACACACACACACACACACACACACACACACACACACACACACACACACACACACACACACACACACACACACACACACACACACACACACACACACACACACACACACACACACACACACACACACACACACACACACACACACACACACACACACACACACACACACACACACACACACACACACACACACACACACACACACACACACACACACACACACACACACACACACACACACAAACTCGCGTGTTCCATCGATTCACACACACACACACACACACACACACACACACACACACACACACACACACACACACACATACATACACTTCTCTATCATATATTTATTTATTTTATATCGTTACACAAATCTTATATCAGTTGCTTCCGCGGGGAATATATCAATCGTTGCGACTCTCGTGAATTACTACGTTTGCATCGCATCGCAACAATTATCGTAATAATCATTTACGTAATATCCATCGGTTGCGGTTTCCGGGTCGTTCGAACCTACACCTAGTTTCAGTCGGGCCGCCTCAATCGAAGCCCTATACCTGTGTGTGAAACATATATACATATATTCGGAGCATGCCCGCATTTCTACTACGGCTCATAACTACATACACACACACACACACACACACATACACACACACACACACACACACACACACACACACACACACATACATGCACACCCCCGCTCCTTTACACCTTTACA
>NW_021850063.1:208758-277972 GCF_003651465.1 Formica exsecta
ACACACACACACACACACACACATACACACACACACACACACACACACACACACACACACACACACACACACACACACACACACACACACACACACACACACACACACACACACACACACACACACACACACACACACACACACACACACACACACACACACACACACACACACACACACACACACACACACACACACACACACACACACACACACACACACACACACACACACACACACACACACACACACACACACACACACACACACACATACATGCACACCCCCGCTCCTTTCCAAGCTGCCGCTCGCTCGCTCGGCAACGCCGCGTTCACGCTCGCGCTCGCGTGCGTGCGCTGGCTGTTGCGTAACGTTGCGGAGTCATGCGATAGGGAGATAGATTCGTCGGATAGACAAGGATGAAGCCGTGCTATGATCGAGCTGGGGGAACGCGAACGAGAGGGGCGATGCTTCAGCCTTGAAACGCTTCGTCATGAGCGTTTAAGTAATATTAAAGTTTATATTAAAAAATCATGTGTGATGTTTTTTGGCATGATTCAAATTAAAATTAGTTAAGCAGATTTTAATTCCTAGTTACACAAACTGATACGAAATTGCGAATGTTTATCCTGCGTTCGTGAAATTTTTCTTTCAAAGTTTAGAAAATATGAAATTGAATTTTTATATGTGTGTTTTGCAGACAAAAATAGATCGTGATTGTTACGTTTCCGACAAAGCAGGGCATTGATTCAGTGTAACTCGAAAATATAGTAAAAGTAGGTTACTAGGCAAGATTCAATTTTTTTCAGTTTGAAATATTTCTAGCTACATTTCACCACGAAGAAAACTTTCCGGTTGAAATATTCGTCAATCTTGCGCATTCTTTGCGATCCCCTTCCACATTCAATTCAGTACAGGTTCTCATTCATTATACTTATCATTATATTTATATGTATAATTTTGTATAACGTATTCCAAATGGTAAAATTTCATGATTAAATATCGTTACAAGTATTGTTGACATAACATTTTGTCTTCTGGTTTGATTTATAATAATTTAGTTATCGAATTATTCTTTAACAAATTGTCTTTTATACATATTACTTGAAAAGATTTCAATATTAATATAAAATACTATTCTTCTATCTAAAATAGTCTCCAGTTTATACGTACACATACATTTCTATATAAAACATCTTATATAAATATAAATAAATAAATATATATATATATAATCAATACGCGATGCAAGACGTTCATCGTGAGTTAAATTCCTGCGACACCAAGAAAGCAGCGGGTAGTTGACAAGCTCCTACCAGGATCAACCCCAAATGGGCAGACTACCAGGAAGCGAAAGGGACTGAGCGAATCGTTAAGAAAGTGGAGCGAAGAAGAGCCGTCCCTATCAGTGGAGAAAAAGATCGAGGTAAGAAAGCGCGAGGAAAGAAAGAAGTCCTACTAACGATAAGAGGGGGTAGCTCGCTTCGACCTCTTGGTAGGCCTCGATCGATGCCGTCGCCATGGCGACCGGGCCGGCACCGCGGTGCTCCACTACTGATTATTTATGTCAAAGATTTTCTCCCCACAACCCTCCTCGAGGCTCGAAACGCAAACGCGAGCAAATTCTCCATTCCGGGGTGGAGGGGCGGCAAAACGCTCAGTCTGGCAGCCTACTAGCCTACCCACGTGACACTGAAGATCAAGGGGGTTAGAGGGATGGATGGATAGGGTGGTGGAATATGAGGATAGAAGTGAAAGGGGGAGCGAATCTCCAGTGGTGTAAGTCGAGGCAAGAAGTCCAAGAGGAAGTGACGAGAGGGAGAAGAATATTCTTCTAGTATAAATATATTTTTGTTTGCGCATTTCATGTGTTATTTATTACACTCGTGTAATTTCAAAGAGCAGAGCGCATTGCGACTTATTCTTATTGCGATTAGTTCGATATATTAGCTTCTGAAAATTCATGTATCCGCCACTGCGAAAAGGAAGAAAGAAAGAGAAGAGGAAGGATAGAAGGAGAAAAGACGCAGAGGGGAAGAAATGAAATACACCCCAGACAGCACAAGGATGTCCTTAGGACGTCCAAAGGGCATCCAGGACATACATGTAGGATATCCTGAGGATATCCTATTTTAATCCTCGGATCTCCTCTGGATGTCCTGAGGAAGAATAAATGATAGCCGTACACTAGCCTCTGGAGAATCCAGGGAGACCCTGTGGAACATCTTAAGGATTTCTATAGGATATGTTAGGGATATTTTTCATACGTTAAAAGAAACAAATTCTAAAATTTAAATATAAATTAAGATTGCGTTCTGTTATTTACTGCCAATACTAAAAATCTAATACTAAAAATAGTTCACGTTCTTTAATATTTGAGGTTTTCGTGCTGTACATGAATATTTTAGGTTTGGCTTCCGGATTTGAGTCGTGTAATATTTTAAAAACAATCCAATATCTGAATTCCCTATGTTGGGATTGCATCAGAAAAATTGAACTGATAAAAAATAATTATATTTTTAATTTCCTGTTAGTTGCTCTTTGCAAGCTTTATATAATTCTCATGACCAAATCTCAAATACGAGTTCGCGCGTCGCATAGCGGTAAACAAACGAACTAGCGGTTGAATACTATTTTTTGTAAAGTTTTTGGAATGTTGCGCATAGTAACATTTCTCATGAAATATTAAATAAATAATAATTTTGAATATATGAAAATGTGCGCATCAAATTCAATTATTAATATTAAACGAAATTAATGTTAACAATTAATTGCACATGTATATGTCCTCTGGAAATCCAAAGGACATTCAATATAATAGACAGGGCAGATATCCTACAGACATCCAGGAGTTATCCAATGGACATTTATAGGACATTAATACTTATTACAATACTTAAAATTTCTAAATTATATTAAATAGCCTACATAACCGAAAGTAATCATGTATGCATATTAAATTTTCATAAAATATATTTATAATAATATCTTAAAACATCCTACAAATATCCTGAACCATCCTGGACATATTCAGGATGATCCTGAGGACATTTTGTGCTGTCTGGGTACGGTTCACAAAAGGAGAAGAAAGTAAATGAGCCGTTGAAATCTACTCGAGATATCTGAAATGAACGAGTCCCTGATATTCGTAAAAACAATCGATTACGATTTATTAATTTAAAAGGGAGAAAATATTCTGCCGAAAGAAGAACGAGAAAGAGAGAAACGGCGATATATTAAATATATTTCACGTAAATAGAACGATATTATTAGGATATTATTAGGAATATATTCTGTTCCAGTTATTTTGTTGTAACAATGGCAAAAATTTAACGGTACAAATTGGCCAGAGAGGATGATGTAAATCGGCGCGCATGGGGAGAGTGGCGGACGGGGATGGAAACAGCAGCTACCCCCTGTGCTTTCGACCCAGTTTCATCCTCGCTAGGTAGTGGCAATCGATACCGCGGGGCCGCATAAAACGCGATCGCAGTGCCGCTATTGTGCTGAAAGCAAGATTTGGGAAGTCCCGCATAGTCGTATTATACGGTGTTTGACCTGGATACGTCCGGTAATTAGTCCCGGGATTTATCGTCGGCATTTAATATGCGCTGATATTTTAAATGTAATTTAACATAATTAACAATTTTTCGCGTGTATATTACACTATGTAAGATAAGTGCAGGCAATATAGCGCTGTCGATTTTAATGCATCGCGAAAATGTGGAACGATTCGTCAAGTCTCGTGTAAACGTCGCGATAAGCAAACGTCGTGAAACCTAAACGTCCGCGTTACAACTGCTTTTATCTGCCGCGTAACCGACGTGTGTAACAAATAGCGGCTATCGGAGGCTCGGAGGTGCGCGCTGATAATTCTGACAGTGGGCGGATATGCTATCGGACGCACGAAGGAATGTGATCCGTGATGGTTAATATAAATGCGTCGTTTGTATGTAATATTGAGGCTATTAGAAAATAGCGTATTCTTCGATCCGACCACTTTTAAATAAAAAAAAAGTAAATGCAAATTAATCTAGGGTAATTATTTACATTAACGGACATACCTTTGATGGCCTTGACCCTGATATGAAAATACTGATTAACATTTGCTCATATCTTAATCGGCTTGTATACTTTTTGAGATATTCATGTAAATATTGAAAATACAATATAATATATGGTCGGAAGAAAGAGTATATTGATTGGAAATTTTTCGCACGAAACAAAATCTATCGCTCGGTGTTTTCAGTGTTGATTAATATCCTTATATGCTGCAATATATATTAAAGTTATAAACATCGAAAATATGTTAATGTAAACAATTACCTAATATATGTATATTAACGGAAATATGTTAATGTAAACAATTACCTAATATATGTATATATAGTTTAAGTTTAATAATTGTTTTATCATATTCGTGAATCGTTCAATTCTAGCAACTATCAGAATATAAAGAAACGAAAAAATTACTTCTAACATTATCGATATCGATAGTATGCTTTTTATTTACGACTCTCATTGATCACTAATCACTAGATAGCAAGTGAAACAATTTCGTAGATTCACCGTCGCAGCACATACAGAATTACGAAGCTTAATAGCTTGGCTTTTTTTTTCCCGCCAATCAACCATAAAGAAATTGTGAAAATCGACCTTTAAAGAATTTGGATTTCTCTTATAACTATGCCATGAAACGGATGAATTAAAATTGCTAAAGAAGTTATCATTACGTTTAATTATTTTGCAACTATGATACGAAATATATGCTTTTTACCTAGTATATAAATGAAAAAATCTTTCTATCGAATCGAAACATTCCTTGATAATATTGTTTCCAGTAATTCGTATTGTACTATGGCGAGCTTAATCTGCGACAATTTTCATGGCCATAATTTATAATCCATATTTATTAATTAAATAAAATACATTCCTAAATTGTATGTATATAAATTTTGGAGCATGTTTAAAATATAATATAGTTACTTGAGCGATTATTACGTCAAATACATGTATTAACCCGATAAATATTTCGAGTTACACAGTACAATGTCGACACAAATCGTGAGAGATCATTATTTCATTCATTGTCTTTATTCTCTACACGTACATCAGTTCATTACAGTTCAATATCTTTTATTACCTCACACAAAAATCGCGCAATTCACTCAATTATCGGATTAAAGTAAATAATTAACAGTTATCTTTAATATTTACACGTACAACATTATCCTTACTCGCTTCATATGATACAATTGCGCTACACGCTGTGTAGTCGCTAAAATAAACACGTCTCGTTCTTCAAATGCTTGTAGGATCTCAATACCAGACGATCAAGACGTCGAGATCCTAAGAGATTCCTAGATTCTTGATCTTTTTAGGTCAATCTTTTTTGGCATTATTTCTAAGCTTTTTCGATTCTTTCAATTCTATGATTCTTAGCAAGACTTGCGGTTTCTACGATTTGTATTTATATACTTGGAATATTGACTAACAGAATATTTGAATTTAGATTTCTGAAACTTTATATCACGAAATTACTGAATCGTTGCCATCTTAATCTTAAATTTCTTAAGATTTATTGATATTTTAAATAATAAGATCTCTCAAATCTTTTGCATTGTTTCTCTTTCTGTCGTTTTAAGATGCTTTTAGTTCTTTATTTCTATCAAGATCTTCACAACTATCAATTCAAATCGAAATCTGCGGCCTTTTTGTTTTTTGTCGCGGTGATGAGGAATAAAAACGGTAAGCTAGGATATAAGGAACTCGAGAAAGAGAGATTAACTCTAATCTTTGTTAAGTATCCTTGCATTTCTCGGCAATTTACGTGCAAAGGATAGCTGTGCGTTAAAGGATCGATTGTAAGAAAGGAAAAAGAATGTCTCGATAAAGTGTTTACAATAAGCAGTCAATGCGATGATTGTAGCAACGCAAGTGAAATGTATAATGGATTCTCAAATCGATTGCAATTTGTGATAATCCAGTTTACAATAAAATTGTAGATTCTAGTATAAAGAAACCATTGCATACAATAATTTCGTAATATTGCATCTCAATTTCTTTCAAAGCTCTAAATTTATAATTTTTAAGATTTAATTTTCTCGCAATTTTTTACAATTCTTAAAGTTTAGAATATCAGAAAATTAATTTTTTTTTTGTTCTCAATTTTGTACATTTGATATACCCATTATCAATGCTTTATTTAGATGTCAATATTACATTCTACAGAAAGACGAACAATCTGGAAAATAAAAAATTGAAAACATGATTTCTCTATAGATTCTCTATATTCTCCAATATTATTTTTGCCTATTGATGATGTTCTCATTACTTTTCTAAATTTTGTACGTTTATGAACAAAATCGTTTCTCTTAGTTTTCCACAGAATGTAGATCCAATTATTTTTCAAGAGAAAGAGAAAGAGAGAGAGAGAAGCGCGTAAATATTACATTGAAAGAAAACTATAAATAACAAGAGCAATAGAGCGAGAGCAGAGCGTGAATATCGTACGAACCTTGTATATATATATGTATATATTCATGTCTACTGTCTAGTTTAAGCTTCGTGAATTTATCGTACAAAACAATAGTAGAGATATGAAATTTATATAAGATCTCATTGGGAGAGAGTAGATATATTAACCACGGCTGTAAACTCTAAAATTTCCTGGGGACGAAGAATCTTTAATCGCGAAGTCAAAGTTGATTAAAGTGATCGTGTAACACTTGTCGGAAAAATTGTTTTAAGACATGCTCAACAATTTCTGGTTGTCATTCTTATCGACAGCCGATATGTGGTCTGCAGTTTCTCCATGTGCAAAACGCTCCCACATCTTTTTATATAGCATTTCCATGCCCATCGCGTATAGCTTGCAATTGAACAGCGGGCTCTCCGAGCGGGCCTTCCAAACCTTGACTCTTGTTGCTTTCAAACTGGCAAAAATTAAGAATTAAAGTCTCTTTATGCTGTATCACAAGAAAAAACTTTGCAAAATTTTGCAGTATGCCAAAATACTCACTATTCTCTGTCAGTACCCAGCCTAACAGCGATATCTTGATACTCTTGTCGTGTTCGCGCTACCAAGTCGGGGCAGCCGAGAGTGTTCAATTGACTAGCGGCGACACGAGAAGCTAGAGTCTCGCCCGGTAGCGTAACCACCGGCGTTCCGGTCCACAAAACATCCATACTAGTCGTGTGTCCGTTGCAAAGTGGCGTATCTAGACATACATCAGCTAATTGGCCTCGTCTTACATGTTCTTCTTTAGCAGCTACGTTGCTGAAGAGAATTCTGCCAGGCGTTAGACCCAATTGTTGCGCCGTCGCTTGGAGATTGGGTTCGCCGACCGCCGGAAAACGTAGCAACCATAGCACAGAGTTTGGCACATGTTTCAATATCTGCAATTGGATATTTGTATATGTTTAAGACGAAAAACTCGGCGAAGGTCTTCACTTTCCACGAAAATAATTCGATCGTTTACTTACATGTGCCCACATGTGAAGAGTGAGAGGATCAATTTTATATAACTGATTGAAATTACAATAGACAACGGCATCTTCCGGCAAGCCATACTGCTGTCTGGTTGTGATCACAATATTCTGAGGCACCTCCTCGCCCGTGGCGGCCTTGTTGTTCACCTGTGTAGTAGTCATACCATTCTGCAGGACGACACCGTTCACGGACATCTGGCATTGGCCGGAAGCGATCATTGTTTCGATCGGGGTAGTAGTCGGTAACTCGGCAACTTTGAGCGAAATCTCGACAGGTTGTTTCTTTGCGTCAGGTACAATTACCTCGCGGATCTCCTTTATCAGAGTATTTTCGATCATCGGGGAAAGATCGGTGGCATTGATTACTGCCACATTATCGGCTACCTTGCCTTTAAGATTCGATTTATCCGTCAGAATTAAACGTTCTTTCAGATGAGGAAACATTTGCCTAAAAAAGTAATAAAGTCTTGTCAAGCGAATAAATAAAAACTTTCATAAATGACAAAAATATAAAAGTTGTATAATTTTTGTTCCATATCGTAAACGCTATTTAAAAAATCTACAAATAAAATAAATTCACGTACTTGTGATCACCGATAAAGTAAGTATGCGGCATGTAAGCGAGCTTTTCGCTATATTGGTTGGCGAGTTCCAGCGGTGACGTGACCTCGTCTGTAATGAGGTAGTCCATGAAACTTGCGCCAGAAGTACCAGGATAGCCCAGCCACATGACCTGTATCGCCGCCGGTCGCAGGGCAAAGATTTCGTTCCTGGCACCCTTCGTGTAACCATTCATGTTCACTAGGATATGGATGCCGTCAGCGTTGATGCGGTCGGCGGCCTTGCCGTTGCATGGAATCTGTGACAGGTCGACGAAGTGCTCGGCTTCACGCGCGATCTTTGCACGAAAAGTTGTGCCATCATCTGCGCTGAGCGCATAACAGAAAATCTCGACATTCTCGCGCTCATGCAAGCCAGGAATCGATTGCATCAAGTGACTGGTCGGATGATTCCCAAAATCCGACGAAACATATCCAATCTTCAAGCGTGTGCCAATTGAACGCGGATATTTGTACGGCTGTTTGTGGAGAACGTGGATCTGCAACGGTTTATTCGTACATAAGTACTTAACGATAGAAAATATTTGTGAGATGGTGACTAGAATATTAATTGTTCTATGCGCAGTATATATAGTATACAGCTTACAAAGATTTATCAAATTAGACAAACGCACCCACCTTTTCGATACAAAGATTAGCATGCCTAGCAGCAATAGCCTTCCTGAACTCGTGAGACAAGGGATAAAGCATGGAATGATGCGGATGTACGCTAGGCAGTCTGTTCTTGTCCAACTGTTCAGCGACAATAGATACAAGTTTCTTCATTCTGGCTTCGTAGTCTGTCCAGTCGCACACTATCTGTAGACAATGCGCAAGATTGCAGTAGGCGTCAGGAAAATCTGGCTTCAGCTTCAGCGCTGTTCTGTAAGACTGTATCGCTTCAGGAATGTTGCCGGAATCTTTGTGGATCGATGCCAAATTGGAATGAGCGTCGGCGAAAGCTGGATTGATTTGAATAGCCCGTGTGTAGCACTGTAAAGCGCCCTGAATGTCCTGCATCTCTTTGAGCGTGTTTCCCATATTTGAATAAGCATCGGCAAAGGTCGGTTGTATGCGAATTGCTTCCTTGTAATGCATCAGCGCCTCGTTTAGTTTGCCCTGCTGCTGCAAGACGGAAGCCAAATTGCTATGAGCAGCTGCGAACTCAGGAAATACCTCCAGAGCTTTAAGATATAAACGTGTCGCTTCCTCGATATAGCCTTGCTCGCGTTTTATGTTGGCCTAAAAAAAAGAGAAATCGTTTATATCATTGCGATTTATTTAATATTGTCACAGTTTATTGTTAAACTTAGAATGGCGTAATTTCATACCAAATTATTGAGAGAATCGGCGTGTGTCGGGCAAAGCCGGAGGGCGGTATTGTAACATTCTTCCGCCTCGACCACTTGACCCTTCTCTTTGAGGGCGTTTGCCAGATTGCAATATGCATCTGGGAAATTTGGCTGCAATTCAATAGCACGGCGATACGTGTCGATGGCCAGATCAATAAGCCTATAATATCAAATAATTTTCGATTGCGCTCATTTTCTTTGTAAATTTTTATCAAAAATGCAAACACAAATTATCAACTTACCCTTGCTCGTAATAAACGCACGCCAAATTTCCATGCACGACTGCATTGTTAGGGCTAAGATTCAATGCACGTAGATAAGCAGCTACAGCTCTAGAACAATTGATAAACAAAGATAATCATCGGTTAAGGACCACATTTCCGATAAAAAAAAAAGAGAGAGAGAGAGAGAACTCGGCTGTGAAAGAATTAGGTATTAATAATACTAAACATAAATGCTATCTTTTATATCCGCGAAAAAGTTGCTCTTTTCATTCCAGATCGTAATTGTAGAGACTAATTGCTTCGATAAAAAAAGAGAGAGAGAGAGAGAGAACTCGGCTGTGAAAGAATTAGGTATTAATAATACTAAACATAAATGCTATCTTTTATATCCGCGAAAAAGTTGCTCTTTTCATTCCAGATCGTAATTGTAGAGACTAATTGCTAATACAGCTCCCGACGTTACAGAGACGAGTCTGATGAACCTTTTAAGATAGCGCCTGATCCAGGAGAGGCATCCAGAAGTGGAGGGTCGCGCGATAGTATCTTCTATTTGTACGCGAAGCGCGGGCGCGATAGTACTCGAGGGTGAGATCACCGTATAGACGACCACGCACTGGCAGTCCATTCCTTCCCCATCCCGCCCGTCGTGGATCCCGCGGATCCCAGAAGTCCACGGATCTGAGTGCGAGGAAAGGATCCTTGACAAAACGCGGCTCGTGAGATTAGCAACGAATCCTTGGATAGGCAGCGAGCGAAAAAAATGCTGAATCTTCCTCGAGAGATCCTTGGAAGTAAGGAATTCTTGGAAGAGCGCAAGTTCATGCAAAATGCGTAAAGCACGAAAAATGTTGAGTCCACAAATTTATCGAAAATTAAATCATTCTTCCGATAATCTCGTCGGATTCGTGTGTTTCGAATGGACTTTTAATGTTTCCAAGTATAATTCTTAAGATGCCAGAAATCGGGTTAAAAAGGAGACTGAATATACCAGTTTGAAGATATGTGCAAATCCTTAGATTTCTTCTACGTTTCCATGGACCCAACGATCTTCTCGACGAACGTGTTAAAACAAAAAGCACGAATCCTTAGATATGTGGATCCCAGAGAACACAAATCCTTAGATGCACGTTGATATCTAAGCGCGGGAAACGAAATAGGAATTACACCAGCGCGAATAGTAATAGTTTTGGATCCACGTGGAGACAGGATCCACTCATCTCAGGATTCACAGATGATATCTAAAGCAGCAGGAGATGAAGCGGGAATTACAAGCCCGCGGATCCTGTGATCAGGGAGAAGGCTAGCGGTTGAAGGAAAGCTGTTTAACTCGCGAGCGAGCGAGCAAGATTCCCGTTTTCGGTGAAAATCGTGAACGAGCACGCGTATCCTCCCGCAAGGAAAAGAGAGGAGAGGGGCGAAGGACTTCCGTGGGGGCGGAGCGGTTGCTAGAATCGATAGTTGTCCTCGAATTTCTCCCACTTTGTGCGTGAAAGGACTCCCCCTCCCCTCAAACTAGAGTCGGGATTACCAAGAAACGCGTTCGATGGATCCATTATTATCACATATGTTAATTGATTATATTTTATTTTATGTTATGTAAATTATAATTTATAGGCACATTCATCAAACAAAGAAACTTATATATATATATATAATATAAATTAATAAAAAAAGAAAATACATAATAAATTAAAATAAAACGTGTAAAATTCAAAATTATTTTTGAACATTTTTTACCTATTAATAAATAAAGTACTTTAATATGTCGGTCGAGAAAGAGTTAATGTTAAGAGATGTGGCAGTATATAAGCGATATTTGGCAAACGGTGATCGCGTAGGCAGAGATGATATTGCGAGCGGATTTCTTTTATTTTGTTGATGGTCGTTTAGACGAATCTTGGCGAAGATCGATAGAACCGCAGGCGTTAAATGTAGTTAAGGAGAAGGACGAACGTGTTATGTAACCATGGAAGCGGCTTTTATAATCAATGGTCTTGGAAACTCCAAGAATTTATACTCAAAGAGACAAGAGAATCGAAAATAGAGAGAATAGACAGGGCAATATATATCAAGATATACAGATGCATTAGTAATAAAATCTGCGAAACTAATTGTAAGAAAATTCTTTGGTACTAAAAATACAAAAGAAGTTGGTGGTTAAAGTCGTGTCGTTATAAACTACTGTTGTATGTGGATATTAATAACACGAAATGCTTTGCGTGTAACTCTTTGTGAGAAACGTATCTAGAGAAAAACTGTGCATTGTCCGAATCCTCGTTCGAATACAGAGGACGACGAACTTGAAAAAGACATTACATGAATATCGATCCGGTATTCACTCGACGGTTCATGCGCTGTATTCGTTTGTCTCTGAATGCAACGAAAATATATGTCACGTTTATTCATATACTTATATATCGTCTATATATCTATATATCTAACACTTACAACCTCATGATCTATGTATATGTGTGTGTGTGTGTATATATAGGCAATGCACGCATAGATATAAAACTTAAAAATATTTTCTGCATACATTAATATACGGAAAATATCTGTAAATTTTATACTTGTAACAAAAAGGAGAATACGGAAGTAAAATAGAAGACTTGTATGGCTTTGGACTAGCCACTAATAATAATTTTATGTAATGTATCAGTGGAATAACTAAAGCCATTTTTTATCTCGCACAGACTTTAAAACCGACGACGACGGAAATTTCGAGACGTCGATTGATCAAAACTGTGCGCGTGTGTATTATTTCGCCCATCATTTTCGTAAATTTGAATCATTTAAAGAGCATTTATGTTATAAATAAGAAATGAATGCTTTAGAAGTTACGGGATTCGAACCTAAGATAAAAAATTTTTAGGATTTTTGTATTGAGAGTTTCGTTGACTTGCTCTAAATTGCCACGTATAACACAAATATATTGAAAGATCCCTGTTTTATAAATAAATACGATAAAATTTTAACTTAGACTGGATTACTAATTAATTCTGATCACACATTTGAATCTAGTAAAATTAATTATTACACATAATTCATAGTATTTATTATTTGATCGTATTACCAAACTTTATTTGACGATTCATTATTCGCGACAAAATTCAAAATAGAATTCCGTTTATAATTTTATGTGCTATATATAATACATCCTAACGTGCGTGTTTCTTGATATGTATTTTGATTGATATGTATATATGTGTACATAAATGTTTTCTATATATTAGACGATATAATAAAGTTATAAATAGAGTTCTGTTTCTAAATATATCGTGAATTATAGATCGTTTTTAAGAAATATATTTAGTGAATAATGCATGGAAACAAACCTGTCAAAGATCCTAGCTTCTTTTAATACATTTCCAAGATTGATATAGGCATCTAAGAAGTTTGGATCCAAGGCAACCGCTTTCTCGAAGTGGTGTATCGCGAGCCATATCTCCCCTTGCGCGTTAAACACGCATCCGAGATTACTCCAAGCAACCGCAAAATCCGGTCGCGTCTCAATCGCCTTCAAGTAGCAAGCCTAGAGAAACAGAATGCGATTTATAACGACTTTTATTCGCGAACTCAGAGAGACGCGCGCTGCGCGCTATGCCCGACCTCCCATCGTCGCGCCGCAGCTTTTCTTTCTTTCTCACTCATTCACTCTCTCACTCACTCTCTGTTTCATATATTCTCCCTTTCTTTCTTTCTCTCTTTTTCTCTCCCCTTTTCACCCTCTCGACTCCACAAATAATATATTTGATCGTTCTATATCTTTTCTGTTTCCTTTCCTCGCACGTCTCTTTTCTTTTCAACTTCAATCGATATAAGTACACGGAAAAAAAATGCTGTTGCTTCTATTAAAGTCTACGTCACGGGCTGCTATAAGCATACATAGTTCATTCAATGATATTTTTATTGGGCCAAATATCTGGATAGTTGTTTTAATAATCCAGATATTTGGTCCAATAAAAATATCATTGAATGAACTATGTATGTTTGTTGGCAGCCCGTGACGTAGACTTTAATTGAAGCAACAGTATTTTTTCCGTATAGTTTCACTTGTCTCTTTAGAGTTGCTTGAGTTCTTCCATGATTTCTTGCAATCTTTCATGGGATGAATTTTTTGTTTGTTCAGATTTCATAGTATTTAGAAATATAAAAGATTGCTAAAAAATTTCACCAAAGTTATTGAAATTTATTTAATGAAAATCAACGTTTCTAACTCTAATAAAAATTCTGATAAGAGAAGATTGACTATGTCAAATTTTGGTCTTATGTTAATTAAGTACTTTTTATTTGGTTCAGTAAGTGCATTGAGTCTTGAACGATTTGAGTAAAATGATGTATTTAAAGTAAGTCTGAAGAGAAAATTATATATTATATATTTATTAAAGAATCAACATTAGGAAGACTTGCATCTTTTCTAATGTGCGTACGAAATGAAAAGTCAGAACAAAAGGAAAAATTCATGAAAACTTTTTTCAAAATAAAGACGTTTGAAACCAAAAATCTATAAAGATATAAAACCGCAGGATATAATCTGTACAATTAAAATTATACAGTAACTCTCACTAAATTCTCTAAGTTACAATTTAATAAATTTCCCAACAAAAGCATCTCATATCGAAATCGCTATGTATATCAAAGATTTATAAGACAATGCGAGTTTAAAGTATTCGGCAGACATTTCTTCCGTAAATATCACTTTTTTTTTTATACAATCACAATAATTTTAGTTCATTCGATTTATGGATTCATCTTTGATTCTCCTCGAGCGTTATCATTCTTGAGGTATGTAATTTGTCCTCTTTCTATGCTCGTCGAGGGCAAGAAAGGGGGTAAGAAATGGAAACAGAATGAACGAAAGTTGCCTCACAAACGTGATCAAAATTGCATTCTCGGATAGGAATCGGAAAAGTGTTAAGGAAAATAAAGGTATCTAGGCGCGCGCTAGAGGCGTCATCGTGAATAACGCGCGACTTCCGGTGCACGCGGAATCCCCGAAATGCGTTCGGTGGACTCGATTGCACGCTGAAGGCCGTACGCTAAAACTGAAGTCAACTCGAAGTCTCTTCCAAACTTATGTGATAAAGCTACTTATCGATGAAAAAGTATCATGATTTACGTAACGCGACGACGGGATGACGACCCTAAGAATTTAGCGTGGACGATCATCGCGCGTGCCGAGAGGCGGGCTGCATTGATATTGAAAACAGAGTAATCTTCGTACCTAAACAATAAATAAGAGGGCATTTACAGTCGACCAGTCTCTGCAGGATAAGAGGTTTGCTTGGAATTAAAGAAAAAAAAGCGGAAAAGAAAAGGATCGCGCGATCTTTTTTATATATACAATTTTATATAGCATTAAATTAAAATAAATTATTTAATTTTTTGAAAGATATTGCAATATTATTCAGCGGAATGATGTACAACGTATTGCTCGTTTTTAATATAACACTTCGAAAATCAGATAATGATAAATGCAATAATATTTACATGCAATAATATGTATAATCTTTTCTTTAAAATTATTTTAACGATAAGAACGTAAATGAACATTATTGCAGG
Organism: Formica exsecta; assembly: GCF_003651465.1. Lineage (NCBI taxonomy): Eukaryota > Metazoa > Arthropoda > Insecta > Hymenoptera > Formicidae > Formica > Formica exsecta. The sequence goes on from NW_021850063.1 coordinate 223,987, forward strand.
GACAAGTAAATTTAGAACACCCTGTACAACGTTTCAAAAATCAAAAAATTTTCTTTGCAGAGTCTCGAAGTTCATTTAAGCAAACTGGAAGCCTGATTTGCATAATACTGATGCATATAATACAAGTGAATCTAAGTAACAAATAATATATATCGATCGCTCTTCGTAAAATCACTTCGCAGGATAGTGGGACAAAGAACCCTTTTTCGACAGGAGCCGGTCGAAAGAGGAGATTGGATTGATTGTAGGGGTCTTTGGAGACCGGCCTTGGGAATTACTTTACCTGCAGTGTACCCTTCGGTAGGCTGACTCGGTAGGTACGGCTCGCAAGCTCTCATAATAAACTTAGACCGAGAGACAGTGTGTTACTGAATAACCAGATTCAGATTCACCCTTTGACGAAGGAACCGGCGCGGTAACCGACCAATCTCACATTGCTCCTGCACTTCCCCTCCTAGAGTTGATCATCCCGTCCACAACAATAAGACAGCTGCGTTAATGTCTCTTCACTGATTACTCTCGCCTCAAATCTTTGTCTTTTTTTTTTCTTTTCTTTCTACATACGTGTGTGCGTGTGTGTGTGTGTGTATGTGTGTACACAAGAATTGATAATTTGCGTGTCCACGACACGCCTCACCGAGCTCATCAGCCAGCTGAGAATTACGTGTCTCGATTTTCTCTCACGATCAAACCGCAGATTACACTTTTCTTTTCTTTTTTGCTATCTTTCTCTCTCTAATATATAAATGTTCCATTACATTATATTATCAGCTGTCTTATATTTTATTCGTTTACGATGTTCATAAAAATAAATGTGGCTAGAGGAGCTCGGCAAGAAACAAACGAGCATAGCAACCAGTTCTCGGGAATAGCGGGAAATGTAACGGGAAGCTTTCCTCGTTGCTCTCATTTTCAGGACCGAACACGAAGGCGTATCTGTAAATCTCATATATATATAATCATGCGCAACGTTATCTTTTCATTATCTAAAATAGCTAGAAATATTTCAAATTAAGAAAAAGAGTATACAGCACATTTACGAATACGCTCCCGTCGGTCGACGCCGCGCCGCGCTTTGAAAGTGTCAAATCACTTGACCATTTAACAATAGACCAATGTCAGAAAGCAACTCGCGGACACCGCCAGAAGTCCCGCGAGTTTAATAATTTCGAAATACTACGTTTATCGTCGCGTGATCTTTTTAAAATCTGATCCTTTTTCGTGCAAAATTAAATTAAAAATCGCAATTACTATTCGATGTGGCGTTCAACAAGTTCCGATTTAAAAGAGCGCAATTGGTCAAGTGATCTCGCGCCAATATATAATTTTCACTGTACACACTGTAGATTCTCTCCTTCTCTCTTTCTATCATCAATTATTCATCACATGAAAGTGCTGAAAAAAAAACACGTGGCACGTGGCGATGCACGTATGCCACGATAACAACAGCAAAATCGCACACTCACAAAACAAGAGACAAAAGTCAGCTCATTCACTAAACGTTCGCGCGCTGCCAGCCATCGAATTCAAATTAAAATGGCGTCGAATGGTACTGGCTAAACAATGCTATAATTTGCGACAACATCAAGAATTCTCGAAATAGTAAAAAAAAAAAAAAAAAGAAAAAAAATATAACAAAATCAAAAGTGTACTTTTTCTCGGTGTTGCTGCAAAACGCGCAATGCTAGAGAAAATATTCTCCTCAATTATACTTCGACAATAACCCTAAACATTATAAAAAAGATTTGTTTACATTCTTTATTTTAGAAATTTTATTTAAAGATTATGGTAAACAGGTCTATCGTATGATTAAAAAAGAAAGAAAAAAATTATTATAAAACTTAATCCCTATTTTAAAATGTCCGATCAAATTTCAATTGTCTTGTCGTCAATTTGTTCAAACAAAGAAAGACTCGCAAACTTTTCCAAAACATCAATTAAAAAAAATGCGTCTGTCAGAAACGTCTGTTATATTGTTTAGGGTTTTATATTAAGAGACCGTCGCTTAATGTCGCTACGAAAACTAGAATTCTACGCGGCGACATGAAACGCAGTTCTTTTCGATTAGGTTGAAGAAACACGCACGATTTTCGATTCGTCGTCGAGACATACCGTGATCGCGCTTTCAACAATGTTTCTCGCTTACTTGCCTATTTCCTTGATGGAGAAGGTAACTATCGAATAAAAAGATTAGAAATCTTCTACGGATAATTCTATCAAATTTATATTCTCGACGACGGAGAAAATTGTGCGTCGCGCTTGCAAGTTGCTCGGCAAAGAATGAAAGCTTCTCGTCGCAACGGCGCGAACAAATCCTGTTCTGCCCGCTTATTTCATAGAAAACTGCGCACTGTAGCTCGCGCACATACGCGCGATGCATTTGTACTCCGAGATCAAGAGATGTGAAAACCCAATAGCAAAATATTTTTTTGTTAATTAGAGCAAAGCGTCACAATCGAACATTCTCTCCTCTGCTCTTCTCTGTAAATTTATCTCCTTGATCTAGAGGAGACATTAAAAGAATTGATTGTTATTAATTTTTGTTCCTGGGATTTAGGAAAAGTGATGCAATATTCAGGATAGGATAGATTGATAGATTTTGTTGAAATTGAAAAACTTCTCTATAACAATCTCTTACTAGTTCAAGGAGCATAATGCGTTATTCCTTACTCGATGTTTCAACCGTCTGTAACTTGATCGAAGTAAAGATGCTCGCGAACATATGCATGATATATCGGATTAGTTTATCAACTATAAATGGTTCTAAAACGTACCTTTGCTTCATCAAGTCTTGCTAGTGCTTTCAAAAGATTACCAAGATCACTCCGCACACAATAAAGATCCTGGAACAGGCGAAATATGTTAATTATTTCCACATGTTGTGGCTCATCTTACTTAAGATAAAAAAGATTTGATAAAATGGAATATTAATTCACTAATAAATAAATGTGAATTTATAGATCCAAAGAATGATATAAAATCTCATTAGTTTAATAATTTCACTATATAAAGCATAATATTTTGCAACTTAAATCTTATAAACAAGAATTTTGTTTTTTCTAGCTTTCATATACTTCTTGGATGTGTTTTAAGTAACAGCTAAATGATAATATATTCGTAATGTCGATTTTCTCACAGGATTGTATTGTAGCGCTGTAACATATGCTTGAACAGCCTGTTCCATATCACCAGCTGCAACGAGTGCTGCTGCCAAGTTGATGTAACCATCAATAAAGTCTGGCTTCAACCTGACAGCATGACGATAGTTCTCCAATGCTTCCGGTAGTTGTCCACGTTCCTTATATACATTCCCCAAATTGCTGTATGCCTCCGCCAACAACGGATTTTGCTTTATCGCTAAGCTGCTGTAATGTGCTGATCTGGAATGCATAAAGTTATATCTTTATATGACATATCTAAAAAAATACATATAATTATTTATAAATATAAATTTGCTGGTTTCTCCGTGTAACATGTTTAATTTTGAATGTATCTACTCTTGAATACTAAATACGATAAGAGATTACGTACTTCTCTAGCCTTCTACATTGGAAATGTATCGAGGAGAGTAAAAGAAGAACGCCAGTATTGTTCGTTTCCTGTCGCCATAGCTGCATACAGTGTCTTTCGGCATTCTCATAGTCCCCTGCTTGATATTCTCTGTGAGCGAGTTCCAACAACCCTAAAATAAGAATTGAGATACATAAGATATTTTGTAAGTAGTATTCGATTCGTGTTAAATTCAAGTTCAATAGAAATATATGTAAGATATTTCTGTAATCGGGTTACATATATATTTTTCGTTCACGCTACTTAATATCAGATATAGACATTAGTGAATGTTTTCATCGTTTTTTTTTTTTTTTTTTTTTTTTTTTTTTTGTTTGAATACAAAGTATTCTCCTCATTCTCTATCCTTCTTCACCCTTCTTTTCCGCAGCGACAGACGAGCCGATTGGTCGATGCTGTAGCGTCAAAGTGAAGAGTGGTCGAAGCGGAAAACTTCAGGAGCGTACGTATTAAATGTTTCTACACACGTTATGTATTTCTATACTACCGTGAGAGAAAATCCTCTCTTTAGAGCTATACTATGTAGCTACGTTTTCACATTTGAAGAAAGAAAACATTTCTAACTATCTTGAATTTATATATATGTATGCTACATTCATTTTTTTAGCTTATAAAATTTAAAAGCGATCAATTTTAGTTATTAAAAATTAGAAGAATTGCGATTTATACTAAAGACTCTCACATATATACGCACATATATTCCGTAATATCATCGGGAAAATAATAATTCTACATGAAAAAAATTAGTCAAAAATGTAAAACAAATTTTTTTTTTTCGTACGAGGCTTTATCGTCGATAAAATTGATAACATTTATCATTTTTTAAACTTGAATAATATCTTGTATTATATATTATTGTACAATCTTGTATTATATATTATCAAATTTCGACAGTAATTATCAAAATATGTCTGAAAGACATTTTTTTTCTATTGAAAAAATAAGATTTATCTAGATACTTTTTATATAAAATTTCTCTAAGTAGGAACTGAGATTATATTGAGATACCAAATTAAAAATAAAATATTTAATATGCTTAATGACTGTTCTTTGTGCGTACTTGTTAAATTAAAATCAAAAGATCATAGAAAATTAAATTTTATCTTTGATCGATATCACATTTGAAAATGTTCTGAATAAACGTTCGTACTAGCATTGTTTGTCAATTGCTACACACGTCCCTGTCCTGAAAGGGAACCACAGCTAGAGAAACTCTAAACGAGAAAGGGAGAGAGAGAGAGAAGAGGGGAGAGTGTTACCCCTGGCTCGGTGCAGATGGCAGATGGGGAATAGATATTCAAGTGGAATATATATCGCGTTCAACGAGAAAGAAGAGGAAACAAAGAGAGAGAGAGAGAGAGAAAGAAAGAAAGAGAGATAGAGAGGGGGAAGGACATCCGCTGTTAGGGAAGGGATAGCAAAGAGCATATCGACGACACGTTACCGCGCGCGCGATGAATGTTTCATGTGAAAAAGGGAAAAAAAAACTAAGAAAATATTCTCTTTTGCAAATGATGTATACTGATGTATTATGATGAAATAATTGGGGGGTCTGATCAAAATAAACTATTAATTTATTTTATCTATAAATAAACGCGAAATATCGGGATGATATAATTTTCGTAAAAAAAATTATAGATTTTTCTTTATGAATTTATCATCATCTCTCTCTCTCTATCTATCTATCTATCTCTATCTCTCTCTCTCCCTTTATAAATTCATACTAAATATACCCATTGCCATCATAAATAAAACCGAAAATTGAAAAAATATTAGATTTATAATGTTATATTCTCTTTTTCTCATTTACTTGCGTTTGTTCATTCTATTCGCACCTGTCCTTTTATACGCCTTCTGCACGCAACACGGAGCATGCGTAATGCGCATACGCACACGCACGCACGCACGTATATATATACATACATCATACATATATATGTATAATATATAGATGAAAATTATGAAAGGATGCAAAAAGTGCAATCACAATATCACAAAGAGCAAAACTTACGTCAATGTATCTGTGCTACAGATACAGAAAAGAAGAAACAAGTACAATGGAGTAATATAAATGATACTAAAGGTTAAAAGGGACGCTGCTCTCGAAGGCGGATTTCGAGGAGCCGTGAAACAAACAGGCAGGGGCCAACGTACCGACAGTCGACAGCTGCTGAATCTCGTTCATTTTCAATATTACATTGGTGCCCGCTATCTGCTGATGGCCCTGCTGTGGCTGCTGCTGCTGCTGCTGCTGCGTTTGCTGTTGCGCTTGCATGGCTGCGTCCGTGACGAGGCTCCAAAATGGAACGGCCGATGCCGAGAAGCACACGCGGCGGGAGAGCGAACACTTGACAGTTAGCGTGCCTACGATCGTAGCTCGTGGAGGATCGCTCGCGTCCGCGTGATCCGATCCCGATAAACGACAGATTCGCGTGTGCGAACGATGCGACTTTTTTCGACGTGTGTATGCCCGTAATGTGATTTTTCACGCGCGCGCCATCATGAAATCCTTCACTAGCAGTGCGCCGGAAATTCGAGAGTCACGTTCGGCCGTCTTCGGCGATGCTCGCGAACGTTCGGCAGCGACGACAGAGACAGACGGATGAGAGAGAGAGACAGGGCATATTTTCAATATATCTGCCAATTTTGCGATTAACCTCGTCGAGATAAAATTATGTAAAATTAAATTGAGAAATGAGATTAATACGAGGCGAATCGCCTGAGAATATGTATCAAGTCCTTTTAAAACGAATTTTTTTTTCTTTCTCTCTCTCTCTCTCTCTCTTTCATGTATGTATATACATATTTTCTTTTACCTCGAGAAAAATGGAAAAAAAAAGAAAAAAAAAAGAAAAACCTACAACAATAATTAAAAAAAAAATAAAATTGAATTTTATTATAAGAAATAAGATAAATTGAGATGCGATGTAAAACTGAAAGTATCAGCAAAAAAATATCTTAATAGCGGCATAAAAAAAAAAGACGATTATCGCGTATCACACATTTTTAATGATTCTCGGGCATTCTCGGACAGAGAAAAATCGCGAAGGTCGTCAAGTTGTAGAGCCAATCGATGGATGCTTTCGCGCAATGTCGTGTCACGTGACATCCTCTGACAGTAGCGTTCCAAGCATTTCCGCAATGACATGCGTACGGAACATTTTGTATTAAAATATCAGGGAATGTCTTGTATATTTTATAAAAAATAACAATCGTTTTTCTTTAACAATATCAACTTTAATAATTTGATAAAATTATATTTTTAATATAACGGAACCCCTCCCCCTCCCTCGTATAATAGCGAACTTTGAAATAGCGCGCAAAATTCTTTTTCCATAAGCCCTATATATATATATATATATATATATATATATATATATATATATATATATATATATATATATATATATATATATATATATATATATATATATATATATATATATATATATATATATATATATATATATATATATATATATATATATATATATATATATATATATATATATATATATATATATATATATATATATATATATATATATATATATATATATATATATATGCTAGCACACGTGAGAAGTGGGATAGCGGTGTATCTGTCTTTTGGCTGAAAAATAACGAGTGGACGAAATGATATTGCTACGGCCCTGAATTTCACAGCTTGTGAAATGGGGACAAAGGACAGCCAAGCTCGATATTACGTTCAGAGCCCCAAACCGCGCGCGAAGAAAGGTTTCACACAGAATATATCTTCTAAAATACATACTTATTGTTGGAACTTCTGGAATCTTTTACTTACAATTAGATTATTGTATATTAAAAAAAAAAATTAAAATATATATATAAAATATATAAATTTATAGTATATTTAAAATATACTAATGTGCGTGTGTATGCGATTTGACTAGAATATTTGTGGCTCGAAAGGATCATTCTGCTTCGTAGACGTTCCTGATCGGTCCGGCATCTTGAAATTCAACGGCCGGCCGGCGTATACGTTCGACGAACCGGCACGTCACGATCCCCCACTTCCCACTTTCGTCAGGTTTCTCGTCTCGATTTCCCGTCGTCTCGTTCTCACTCAATCGCGGCTAGTCGACACCGCATGGTTCTGTGTTCCATTTCGACCTTGCTACATATTATTTGCAAATTTATTATGGCGGAGAACAAGGAACGCACCTTTATCATGGTCAAGCCAGACGGCGTGCAACGTGGTCTGGTTGGCAAAATTATCCAACGATTTGAGGAGAAGGGCTTTAAACTGGTGGCTATGAGGATGGTCTGGGTGAGTAGTTGTCGCGTGTAATTTTATTGTAATATTACACGTTATAACTTGACTGAGATTGTGACCAAGAATTCATGGGCACGCCACGTGGTCCTCAAAAAGATTGAGTCTTCGATGACATATTACAGGATATATTTATTAAAAATTCGAAGTCCGGAGTTAAAATTATTCTATCTTATTCCTTTGTTTCGAATATATAACCGTACCAATAAATACAGTGTACATTTAACAAAAGCAGATTGTCGAGCAACGGCGGAGTCATACTCGAATCTAATTCGTGATATCCATAGATAGATATAAAACAATAAATTCGATTGTTTTATTCATAAATTGCAGATAAAATTGTCTTTGTTGAATCAGATATTGAGTATCGACATTGGTTTGTAAGAAACGTAACAAACTAATAGGCACTAATCTTAAGAACTATATATATATATGTGTGTGTGTATATATATATGTATATGTATATGTATACGTCAAAAACGAGATAATGTCACGTAACATGTCGATATGGTCATGGTCATACAAAGAGACTTTTTAAGAGAATAAATAAAAGAAAAAAAAAATGCATTTTGTCTCGTTATCTCGATCAATCAATTGTCGAGATTCGAATTTTCAGAAATACTCAACTGTGATCGATCGATACCATTTAATTTATATTATTTATATATTTTATATATTATATGAATTAAGCTTATATACATCCGGACGGAATATGATACGGCTACAAAAATCTTTTAAGGTTAAAAATCCGTCGTCGACATCCGTGCGACGACGAAAGTGCGCGAAATTTGAAATATTAGTTATACTTGAGGCTGATGTAATTTCTAATTATCTTGAAAATATGACAGAATATCTCAAACTTATCTCTATAAATATAACGATATAAATTATTCCTATAACTTATGTATATATATATATATATTTTTTTTTTGTATTTACATTATAGCCTACTGATGAGCTCTTGAAGCAGCATTACGCTGATCTAGCATCAAGGCCTTTCTTCCCTGGTTTGATCACATACATGAGTTCAGGACCAGTTGTGCCGATGGTAAGTTTTGTTATCATGTTATAATGAAATAATGCTAATATATACAATAATGAATTTCTTAGTCTTTTAAAGTAAATAATAGCAAAGTGCTAAAAAAACCAAGTAATATTTGCATATTATAATTTATTCTCTTAATAAAATTGTTGCTCTTTAGGTTTGGGAAGGTTTGAATGTCGTGAAAACTGGTCGCGTGATGCTTGGCGAGACGAATCCAAAGGATTCCGCACCCGGTACAATCCGCGGCGATTTTTGCATACAAGTCGGTCGGAATATCATCCATGGTTCCGATTCTGTCGAATCAGCCAAGAAGGAGATCAATCTATGGTTCGGCGAGAAGGAAGTGATCGACTGGACGCGCGCGTCCGAGAAATGGATCTACGAGTAAAGATTGGATTCTCTCTCTGATGGAGAAAAATTTTCCCAGAAGACATCATCTCTCTATAAAGCCTTTAGAGAATCTTCCCAAACTTATACTGCCAGCCAAATTACATACAAATAATTCGAATTATTGGAAGGCTGAGATTTGAATAAAAATAACTTATTTGTAAAGAATGAATAAAAGATTATGGAATTCTTTATCAAAAATTTTGAGATGTGAAATTATAGGGTTATCTCTAAGGTTATCGCATTGTCAAAATATTTAAGAAGATATAAAATTGCTGAAATAATTCATATCCCAATTTTGGGTGTAGAAGCTATTATAATAAAATATGAAAGAATATAAAATCAATTTTTAGTAAAGATATAAGATTACTAAAGGCCTCCGCACAATCGAAAATATAAGAAACAGGGAACAAATATTAGAGATAAGAACTGACTTGACTTTTGTTAAAATAACTTTACAGTATTTTAAAGTAAAGTAACGTTACTTTAAAGTAACTTATAAGCTATGTACACACCACATAACCTGGAAAATTGAAAGAAAAGTTACTTTAACAAAAGTCACGTCAGTCCTTATTTCTAATATTTGTTCCATGTTTCTTATATTTTCGATTGTGCGGGAGCCTTTAATTACAAGCGGAGAAAATCTGTCGCCAAAAAAATAGTGTGTTATAATTTAAATAATTGAAAGTTGTATAGTAAAAAAAGAAACAATAAACTGCAGAACTTTGAGAAATTAAGAAATGTGAAACATTGGGCGGAAATGTACAAAAAATTAATGTAAAAAATTTACATTAATTTTCGATTTAGAAATTAAAAATTATCATAAAAATAAAAAATAAAAATTAGCTGCCGAATTATAAAAGATTAAAAGCTGTCGCGAAAAATGCAAAGAAAATGAGCTGCCGCATTATTAAAAATTAAAAATTGTAAAGAAAAATTAGGCCCTGCGCACAATATAGAAAATATTAGAAATAGGAATAAAATATTAAATATCAGGAGGAGCAATTTGGAATTATTTTACTTCAAACAAGGTAAAATAATTCCAAATTGCTCCTGATATTTAATATTTTATTTTTATTCCTAATATTGCCTCTATTGTGCGCAGGGCCTTAGCTGCCGAATTATAAAAAATTAAAAGCTGCCGTAAGAAATTAAGCTGCCGAATTATTAAAAATTAAAAGATATCATAAAAAAAATAAAAAATTAGTTGCCGAAATATAACAAATCAAAAGCGATCGTAAAAAAAGAAAAAAAATTTAGCTGCCGAATTAAAATTAAAAGCTGCCGTGAAAAATATAAAGAAAATAAGCTGCCGCATTATTAAAAATTAAAAGCTATCGTAAAAAAAAAATTTGCTGCCGAATTATAACAAATCAAAAGTGATCGTAAAAATAAAAAATTAGCTGCCGAATTATAAAAAATTTAAAGCTGTCGTGAAAAATATAAAAAAATTAGCTGCCGAATTATAAAAAATTAAAAGCTGCCGTGAAAAATGCGAAAAAATTAAGCTGCCGAATCATTAAAAATTAAAAGCTATCGTAAAAAAAATAAAAAAATTAGCTGCCGTATTATAACAAATCAAAAGTGATCGTAAAAATAAAAATTTAGCTGCCGAATTATAAAAAATTTAAAGCTGTCGTGAAAAATATAAAAAAATTAGCTGCCGAATTATAAAAAATTAAAAGCTGCCATGAAAAATGCGAAAAAATTAAGCTGCCGAATCATTAAAAATTAAAAGCTATCGTAAAAAAAAAATAAAAAAGTTAGCTGCCGTATCATAAAAAACTGAAAATTATCGTAAAAATAAATTACAAAAAAGAATATTGTAAGAAAAATATAAGAAAATTGTCAAATTATGTAAAAAATTTAAAAGCTTTCGTGAAAAAAGAAAAAGGAAATAAATTGCTGAATTATTAAAAATTAAAAATGTTGCCAAAACATTTCTTAGAGACTCAAAGAATGCATGAGATTAGAGACTCAAGAACACACTAAAAAATAATGTATTATAGAAACATAAAAATAAATTATTGTAATTTAACGAAATTTTTTTGCAAATACAGAAACATTATTAATTGCAATGTATAAAAACGAAAAAGAAACATTTTACAACTTTATTAAAACTACGTAAATTATATTATTGTTAAACGCGGATACTGAAAAGTTGTAACATAATAATGTAAATCTTTTTTGTAAATAAAATAAAAAATTTATTTGTAAAAATAATATAATATTATACATATTATTTTCTGCTCACCGACGTGCGTCCGGCTAAAAATCGGCGCTAATTGACCAGATTTTACTTAATAATATAACTCCTTTATTAAGCGTTATATAAAAAAATGTTACAGGACTTTTCTGTTCAGTTTACTGTGCTTTAGCCGCTCACGAGCGTTGGCACAATCTTTACCGGACACCCTGTATATTCTTCGTGGCACTCGCACACTCACTCGCATAAACATGATTAATTATAATTAGCCGTATACATAATGATCGCGAGACACTGCACTCCCGATCGCGGAACACACACGAGATATGCATTCTATTATACCGTAAGACAGAGCAACACACGAGAAGTACGATTTGTTCGACGTTTACATGAAGTCAAAATCATGCGCTACTCGTTACAACAATGCTATTTTTCTCTTTCTCTCTCTCTCTCTCTCTCTCTCTCATGTTAATATATGTATATGTACAATAACATGAATCGCGTAAGATCTAAGATCGGAAGTGATTCTGAATAATTACCAAATTTAAAGTAATATACGAAATATATTTGACTCTAACAATAAGCATTGTTAGAGAAATAATTCTTATCCGGAAATATCGATAATTGAAGGATCGTAACGAAACGATAATTTATATAATTTTATGCTTGCTGCTTTGCTTTTTATTCACAATGATAAATAATCGCGATACAATTTCATGCCGTTTATCAAAAGTTAATTAATTGTTAATTGTAATAATCATAGCGAATTATGTTTCAATACTAGTAGCGATCGCGTTTAGAAATAGAATTTAACAATATACGAAGCGTTTCGCACTACTATACTGTTTACTGCTCAAGCGTCACCGTGCGAATGATAACAGGTAGGAAAGGAATTTGTGTGACAAAGCGCGTCTCCCACTACTACAATATTGTTCAAGTATCGCCGTACAAACAATAACAAGGCCGTAGCATGTAAACAATAGCGCGCTATTTGCCGCCTAGGTCGAATAACATTGATAATTTGTTGCCGAAATATTTTACGTACTATAATGTATAATATTGTATATGCGGAATATTAAATTATACAAATATTTTAAATTATATTTTAATTATTTATTAAACAATAGATCTATCACGAAGCCTTTTGTTGTGCTAATTATTCGATTATGCGATTCGAATGTTTTATTGTGTGTTCTCAATCCAAATCATATTTAGATCATCGAAAAATCGAACGATAAAACATCACAGGCGAAATATATTTACATGACTCTATATATATATTATAAAAAAAAAAATTATTGTGTGTGATAATTTATAATTTTTATTCTTGTTACTCTCTTTGATTTTTATTTGATGAAATTAATAAATCAAGCGAAATATGTACTTCGAGATTTATCGTTGTGATATATTACTTATGATAATTAATTAATCTTTAATCATATTATATATAATAATTGTATTTAATCGTCGAAAAATAGAACGATAAAGCATATCGCAGGTGAAATATATTTGACTTTATGTATTATAAAAGATATAATTTAACTTGAAGTATACATGATAAAGATATAAAATTGTTTTTTTCACCGCCTACATCTCGATCGATGATAATGCCGCAGTATCTCTTCGAATTCTTATATAATTTAGGATTAATTAATTATCGAACGATCCGAGATAAGAGCCGCACGCTGGACAATAATGTTTCTTCGCCTGGCAACTGTCCATGCAATAAGGACATGGTGCACAAGGCCAGCATCTGGAAAAAGACATCAGATTTAATTTTATCACTTTTAGACGAAAACCTGTTACTACATCTTGAAATCTTACACGAAAAGACAAAGAAGTAGCGCCATCAAATGTGTTTTCATAGTCGCTTCCGTCTCCACACGCGTGGATATGTTAGCATGGCAATGTGGACACACCATAGGTTGTGATTCTGAACCAAAACTTTGGTTCGTTATAATGATACCTGTATTTTTAATCACATTAAATTTTACACGATTATAAATCTCGAATCTTTATTAGGAGCATAGTATAAATATTTTTTATTTTCAATAATTTATAATTAAAATTTCTATTTCTAAATTTCCATTTCTTAAATATTTTATGTTTCATAGACAGAGAGGCAAATTTATCAATAATAAACTTGTAGAGTAATTGCTACACAAATTTTTTCTTATCGATAGATTGGCTACAGATTTGATAAAGAATCTGATATATAATTCTGTTGGCAAAATGCTGGCAGAAAAATTTAGGAAGGTTTAACCGATAAAATATGATGACAGCTTGGTAATAGATTTTACAACAAACATTTGATGCATAATTTATTTTTGCTTCGCCAATTTATTATCTAGTTAGATTCTGTCAATAGAGCACAAGTAGAAAATGACATCGATTGTTCCGCTTAATGCGGACAATCGATGTCATTTTCTACTCGAATTTGCTGACAATTTACTTTTAACATTTTGCTTACTTGGTTGTTGTGGCGGTGGTGGTGGTGGTGGCTGCGGATAAGGGTATGGCATTGACGTATTAAAACCAGGTTGCGGCGGATGCTCCATTTTATCCATTATAATTATCACTATCTAATAGCAAAATATAGAAAGAATTGCAATTTTACATAAGATATTGAAAATTAAAAGGAGTGGATTCTTTTAAATCCACAAAAAAATGGGTACGATGAATCGCTTCCAATTAATTCCAATAAATTTGAGTAAAATTTGTCATTCATATTTGACATTTATTTCTTTGCAATAAACGCTTCTAATTCTTTTTGATTAAAATATGTTTATTAACAAAGACAGTATTGTTTACAGAATGAATTTGTTGGCAAAATCTACTTATACATACGTACACATTTTTGTAATATATATATATATATATATTATATTGTACTTGCGCGCGATCAGGGCATCATTATTAATTTGTGGAAATCCCGTGATATAATCTTTTCCGATATTATTTCGTAATCTCTTTTCCTTGAACATTCTCAAATTAGAGTTCAACGAAATAAATGATTAAGAAAACGGCCGCCAAATAAGAGATATTTGTTAAATTCCCTAATTTTAAGAATATATCTTCGAAGTGTTAACGCGTTTAAATACACCGTTATTAAAGTGCTTCCGTGCTTCAGAATCTCTTTTTTCTTATTAAATCATTATAAAAGAGAAGATAAAATCGAATATATTAAATAATCGTGTTGCGTTTCTGATTTATGAAAAGAGAAATTAATATGCGAGATACCCGATCCGACGCGACATATGGAATGACATATACATGCATATGTATATCACATATACGTGTGTGCGTGTGACTCATATGCTTGTCAATGCCACGTCAATTTTATAACATATACTGATAACAGATTACGTCATCAAGCGATGCGTTTCAAAGAAGTGTTACTATCAATTGAAAAAAAAAACTTCAACATTTTCGTTTTTTAACATCGAAGTCATTGCTCTCTTTTTTGCGGGCATGGCTAATGCATATCGTGTGAAAATAAATTTAAAAAAAACATTATTTTTAATATTTGAATGAGAATAAATATCGTATCTAATTATTACGATTGTTGGAATATTTAGTGAACAGTTTAGGAATATGCGAGCATATATATACACTTTGTATTATAAAAATCTTATCATATTTTTGTTTGTAAAATTTTTGCATCGCAAAATATTTTTTAATCGTAGAACAAGAGAGAAGAAACGCATACACAGGGTACTTTTGAAATAATCGACCTTATCGTCAGTCGGATAAAACAATCATCTCACGTTTAGTAAAAACCGCCATGTTTAGACTCGAGACAAACCGATAAGGAAAACTCAACGCGCTTTGCTTTTTATCAAAGTCAAGCGCAGAATAGTGATACACACGCGCGCGATATCTCAATATTATGTTCTTCTCCTATTTGGATTCTCTCTTCTGTGTCTATTATTTTTTATTTCTAAATTCACGAATTGTTGCATTTTATTACATACATTACATTTTGTTGCTAATCTATCCAAAATTAATAATTCTTTTACACAAATCTACAAATCTGGAATCAATACAGAGACAGCTAATACTTTATTTCATTTTATTTGATATATTTGCCGCTTTTTTAATCGAAACTGATTGAAGGAACAGAATTGCTGTATCTCAAAACTATGTTATAATATGAGTGAAAATTGCTTTGATGAAAAATAGACCTCGATCTTGATGTTTGTTAGAGACTACTTATTTATAAGAAATATATATATATATATATATATATGTTTGTGTGTTATATAATATTGCATATTATAATTGTATAGTTATATATTGGGAACAGAAAAAGAGAATTAAATTTAATTACGAAGTAAACAGAATATTTTTCTTCAACATTGATTAATCATAGTGGATTAACTTTTAGCTATAGGAAATTTTTCGAATAGTTACAATAGAATTTCGTTCCTCGAGATGAGAATTTTTGACAATTTTCATTTGAACACGAACTTTGCGATACAATTCCGTCGGAGACTTCTTTTCTCGTTTGAATTGACGTGATTATTTGATCGCTTGCGAATTTTGAGGGGTTCAATCTCAGTTTATTTGTCACGGTTTATTAATACGTTAACCCACCTGTCACAGGAAAACACTCGTAGAAGAATGCTGATGTCCGTAGACCGTGGACGTGTCCACGGCACGATACTAAAATTGAATTGTCTCTGTGAAATTGGCAGGAGTCTTCGTACATATGGACTCTGAACGCGATGGCGGGATACGCGGGATAGGTGGGAGAATATACTAGCGAATGAGCGAACGAATGCTGACGTTACTAATCAAATGACGTTGACGATTCAAGGAAGATTGCGTTAAGACGACACGAGATAGCGGAATTAACGTGTCACGAATAAATAATTCCACACACACACGCACACATATTCTACAAAAAAAAAAAAAATTTTATTAAAAGTAATGAAGAAAATATCAGAAGAAGATATAGATTTCTACAATTCCAATTGTTTAAAATATAATACGATAAGTTCAGAAAGTTAGATTAGACAATTTTCATTCAAATAGCGAATCGCTTCATATAAACATTATGATTCTGATTTGTAGTTTCATAGAATTTATACGGTGATATTTCTTCCAAAATTAACACGATAAGTAATTTTACTTGCGCGTATAAGCGCTTCGCAATTAGAAATATAGATAAGATTATTATCTGTCTTCTTTATTAAAAGGAAGTAGCCCAAACCGAGAACTGTTAAAGCTTCACGATATAATACATTATAGCAGATAATAAAAGATAATAGCGATAATAAGATAAAATTAAATCATTCCTGAATATCACAATTCTAGAAATTGTTTTTATTTATTTCATTTAATATAATTCTGATTACATTTCCTCGGATAGATTACAATCAATTCCATCGCTTTTGTTAATTTTTAGTATTTATTAACATTTAAACATCCTATAAACATTTAATGCTAATACTTAAGACTATAAACTATAAACATTTAATGCTAATACTTAAGACTTTTTAATAGGAAGGATATATTTAAGAAATATCAAAGAATCTGTTTTTCATCGTATACATATTTTTATTTGCATTCATAATATTCGTTTTTTAAATAACATTATCGTAACAAGATTGTGACGTGTCAGCAATTTGGTCCAGCCGCTTTCATCACGCACGTACTTAAAATTGCACGAGAAACTAGCTTTCTTGTCAAAAAACGATAAAAATATTGACAAATTATAAGAAATTGTCGCAAATTTGAAGCTTCTGATACAATGGCGATTAATCTTTGTGCTCATAAACCACTGTACTCTTTGGTGAATGCGACAACAATCGCCAACAACACAGTAAATACATCGCACAACAACAGTAAAACGTAACAATACAAACAAGATTTTTTTTCAGAATGCAAACAATAACACTTTCCTATTATTAGAAAATCCAATTCGCGCGCGAGAATATCGAATATTCCAATATTATATATAGATATCACTTTTACTATTCGAAACCTTTAAAACCCATGTATACAATTTGCGAATAAGTATATATAAAGTTTGATCGCGATCGCGATTATTTCTAATAATTCAACTCCTTTTTCTTATATATCCGTAATTGTAATTATCTAACTTATTCGAAATTCAATTCCTACAATGAAGGAAAAAGAATCTCGGAATCTGCATTTAGGATTTTTATATTCTGGGAGGTAGGATATGTGATATTTTTTCTTCAAAAAATTCAGTTACAATATAAGCATTATTATGGAGAGAGAAAAAGAAGTTAATAAGCTTTGAAAAAAATCACAGCGTCTTTTCTAATATTTTACAAGATATCTGTGCATTATTTTTCGAGTTAGTATCACACACACAATTCAATTAATAATTAAATTTTGGAAGAGATAAGATTGTGATTACATTTTCGAAAGTGGCAGGTTTTCTCGAAATGTGGGTCAATTATGATTACTTTCTCAAAAACTACAAGAACTTCTACAAATCTCTAAATTTTCATATTTTCAATTCTTTCAAAATAATAAATATGCAAATCTCGATAGTCTTGACATCCTCCGATAAAATTTGATAAAATTTGTCCGTGAAAGATTTATTTCATTTCGAATAAATCTCATTTTTTGCAGATCTCGCCATATGAAAGAGGATGGTCGGGAGGATGTATTTGCAATGAGTTCTTGTCTCGATATAATATAAATACAAATTCATCGTGATTCATCAGTCTTACTTATATCCAAGGAACGATCGAGCTTATTTTTCGACTTTCGTCCGAGCAATCTGCGGAAAGAGGAAGTCCATCTTGAACGAGTGAATCCGTCTCTTCCAGCCGCGCCCTGATCATCGACTTCGTTGCTGTCTAGCGACTCGCTCATGTTTCTGCTCTTGCCGCTGCTAATGTTATTGCCAGCATTGTCAAAGCATCGCGATCTGCGATCCCCCATCTCCGAAGAGAACCTGAATTGATAATGTAAACTAGAAAATGAGAATGTAAACAAGTATTTTTATAATAACATCTCTCATAGAGTTAAACAAACCCTGAATCCGAGGAGAAGGCTCTGACTGTGTGCGGGACACTGGAAGTGGCCGAAGAGAGAGAGGGTTCGGCTATCGGAGTATTCGGATAAGCTTCGTCATCGTAAGCACTATTGCTGCTGCTGGTGCTACTACTGCAACTGCGGCTGTTGGTGCTACCGTTACTACTGCTGTCGACGCTGGAGTCGTCGATGTAACAGATTTCGCGATCGGCCATGGACGACTCGATTCGTGGAACTCGGGACGATGACTGGATCGCGTTGGGTCGTAACCAACTACGAAGATCTTGTAAGGGCGCTTGAAGGCACTGCAAGAGATTTCCACTGCAAACGATAAAGTTATGATTAAATCAAAATATAACACGTTAGTCTTTGACCGTGTCAAATACTGACGTAGTAAAAGTCTCAATCTTTATTTACTTGTCGCGATAATTATTGACGTTGGCGAAGGTGCGTCTGGCATATATGCAAATGGAGCATCGGCGACGATTCCGGCAGGATGTTGCGTGAAACGTCGCCGCGCTCAAGTGGCGCGTAGCGTGCTTCAGTGCGATAGTCTCCCTTGTTAGTGCTGCAACGCCTTCTTCTCGACGGCGTCGTTCGGCTCCTAATTCGTGCTGTTCCACCCTGAGTCTCTGTCGCAACATTTCATTCTGGAAGAAAAAAAACAATCAGAGGATCGATATGGCATATACTATGGTGGATCAAAAAGATTTCCTGTTTTATTACGACTTTTATTTACAATTTATTATAACTTATTATAACTTATGTATAACAAATTGAACTTATTGTGTTAAAATAGAGAAGCTAATGACCATTTTTCGATATAGTCTTTGAGAAGATTGATGCACTTGTCTCATCTTTGCACGAATTTGAAGATTCCCTCTCGGTAAAAATCGGCTCTTTAAACCATTCTTGACATTCTTCTGAACAGCATTCTATATCGCTGCATCATCTAAAAATGTTCTTCTTCTAAGATGTTTCTTTCCTCCAAGATGAACCTTCAAATTCGTGCCAAAGTGGAACAAGTGCGTCGATCTTCTCGATATTGAAGTAGTTATTAGCTTATATTTTATTACACAAGCTCAATTTGTGCAAATTAGTAAATAAAAGTTGTAATAAAATAGGAAACCTTATTTTTTGATCTATCTTAGTATTATATGTTTTAAAAATATGCGAATATGTGCGGATACAAAATCTTATTACAGTAAAAAGAATTTCAAAAATAGAATATGCGCGGAGTTAAAGAAAATAAAGAATTTCTTGAAAATAAATCAATCTTTCTAGATAAAACTATATGCAATATGTGTATTCGAATCAAACATATAAACGAAAAAGTATCCACCTCTCTCTCCAAAGTATCTCTTTCGGCGCGAATGATAGTGGCCTGTCGGATGACGTCTTGGCGCGCTTTGTCGAGATCCCGCCTTGTGATCTCGTTTTCCTCGAGCTGCATCTGCAAACGACGAAAGGCTGACTCTCGTTGTTGCTCCAGTCGATTTTGCGCCGCCACATAGCTATCCTTCTCGGCTTTCGCGCGTTCGATCTCCTCTTCCAATCGGAGACTTCTCTCCAATTGTAGAAAAAGCTCGTCTTCCTTGCCACGAAGTTCCGTCTCGCAACCTTCCAGTCGTCTTTCCAGGTTCCTACGAGTCTCCTCCAGCCTATCTCGCTCAGCCTTTGGAAACAAGATCGTCGAATTTCATTTACATGACTTTTTCATGCGGAGAAAATGTAAACTTTAGTACGCCCGACAAAAAAAACCATATATAAAAAGAATTAAATAGATAAATATATGTAATTATATATCAAATATATATATATATATATATATATATATATATATATATGGTGAATGAAACATCGTCTCTTAGCTTGTGAAGGACTTATTTTTTGTTTTTTAGAAAAAGTGAAATTTAAAGAATTGAGAGAAATTAGCCTACATATAATCATATATAAATTATATAAATAATAAATATTTTTTTTTTACTTGTAGGACATATTTTTTAGGTCATTGGTAATGATACTGACAACTTGTACAAGACAATAGCATGATGTTCAAAATTTCTATCACAATTTTAAAGTTTTTATTTAAATAAGATTTTCCACCTTCGTATATACGGAAAAAAAGATTGTACAGAAAAAAGAAATATTGATATGATTTAAAGTGCCTAAAAAATATTTTTCAAGGTGAGATATTAATCATTCACGCTTTTTCTTAACAATCATTGGCAAACCGCGTCTAGCTCGATTTCGCGCGATCGTTCGATGATGCCGGATGACGTATACCCGGTACTCTCTTTCCTCGCAGGTTCTAGTTTTATCTAATGGCGGCTTCACATTGTAGGTCAACCAGGTAGGCAAACGAGGTTGATGAACGCTAGCTATGGAGTACTGAGAATAGTAGGCTCTTCTGGTGAGTTTTTTTTTTTACAATAACGAAGAACGAGATGCCGGAAATATCGAAGAAAATATGTAGCTGATTATATTAGAGAAATAACACGTGTGCGTGAATTCCATTAATTCTAATTTTACCATCGCAATAGAACAAGATATATATGTATGTATGTATGTATATGTATGTATGTGTACGGAAAAAAGTTTGCTATCGTAGCATTTTATGCTACTGTGTACTAGTTTATTAAACAAAAGAAAAAATTCTATTCTGTCAAGAAAACAAATTTTGCTGTAATATTGAACAATTATATAATAGCAAAATTTGTCACTATTACAACAAATTTGTATATATTTTAATAGCAGCGACGTTTTCGCTGCAAAATTATTTTTTTTCCGTTTATGTATATATATGTGTATATAAATACATATATAGTTTTTTATTAGTTCGCGCACGTATCATTTGATGCGCTATGACTAGCAATTAACTCATACAACCCCGTACAAACTTTAATTGTTATAAAATGAACAAGATGGAAAATAAGATACAGCGGAGAAATATAATCGGAGTATCAATATCATGGCTTATGTTTCAATCCTTTTTTTATGTCACACTTTACTTGTTCCCGTCGAGAAATATTATCTGACAATGAGACAAGCGGCAAAGAGAGCACCGTAGTGTGGAAGAAAAAATGGATAGTACATTGCGACACGATAGTATTATATAATATAATAAATTATTATGTATACGAGCGCACGAATATATTTAGTTATTAGATTTTTTTTTTAAATTTGTCGGAATATTATGAGTTGATAAAATCAAGACGAATCTCTAATCTCTATAAAAACTTTAATCCAAGGATGGCTCGTTTGAGAAAGAATGAGAAAAAGCATCCTAGAATTCACATTCATATTTGTCACATTCCCAATCTTAAACGCGAGAAATCCAAACGACAATGATGATGAAGCGAAAAATATGCTGGAAAACCGGAGGACACGAATCTGAAGACAGGATATGCATGCCATAGGAAAAGTAGGATGACGAGAATAATATCCGTACCTCTTTTTTTCTTTTCTTTTTTCTGGTTATGGTTTATGAACTTCTCGGAATGCACCTCGCATGCCTAAAGATGATTTAAAGCCCGATATGATAGCCGACGTAATTCGCGTATCTCAAAACGCGATAACTTGCAAGAATTAAAAGGAAAAAGTTACTTATAAAAAAGTAAATTTATATACGAATTAATCATTCGATTATTGCATAATAATTAAAATATTGGTAAGAAAATTACAGAATTTTAATTATCATATGTGACTATAGAATTTTTATAATAAATTATTGCATCCAAAATGCAGAAAACTAGTACAAGCGGTACTTGGCCGAATGTCATCTCGAAAGGATTAAGAAAGTTATGGACAAAGCAGATTTACAAGTCTCTCAGCGGCAAGTATCAGAAAATTATTAAGTATTAAGTATTATAGTTACAGTCTCGAAATAATGTTGGTTAAAAATCGCAAGATTATGGACTATCCATTCAGTAGGATTTTTAATTAAAATTTAGCAAATTTCCAAAATTTATAAAAGCCCAAAGTTTACAGGACCGAGCATATTATTATGTATGTTGAGTGAAATTTAAGATTTCAAAAAAGAAATGCATATTTATTAAAAAATTTCATAGATAACAGATCGAGAATTACGTACCTTGCGATACGAAAGACGAAAGTCTTTGTCGCGATTAAAGATAGTGAACGGGTTTTACTCGACCGCTATAATACGTAATTATCTGCGCGACCATCTTACTGAAGAAAAATGCAATGTTTCACGGAAAAATTTCGCCAATAAACCTTCCACTTTTCCCAATTAAAATTCCTGACGATCGGTCAGAAATTTCGGAGTACGTTCTCTCCACACTGGTATTAAAAGTAATTATCCAGTTCAAATTACTTATAAAAGAGATACAAATCGTATAGTTAATAAAATAAAGATCAGTATAGCGAAGGAAATTTCTCGCGGAAAAAACGGATTTCTTTTAGCGATCGCTTCTCTTGTCTTCGCGGCTGTTCTTCCGGTTTCGCGAAACGATTCGCGGGTAATGTTACAAGAAAGGAGACTCGATTTCACTCGCTAACAATCAGCTAGCGAGATAACATCATCGAGCATCGAGAATAATGAGATCGCGGAACAACCAGATGCATTTTGATAATTATCGTCGCAATACAAATCACATTAGAATAATTTTTCTGTAGGATACGATTTATCGTTCATATTTGCAGATTAATTGACACAAAGAACAATTTGACTCCTCTTGGATTTTGTTAGTCGATTTTATAGTTTTATATTGTCTTTTTGCGAACGAAAAAATAGAAAGCATCATTTCTGGATTATGTGACTGTGTGTCTCAAAATCCTTTATTTTTATCGAGATATTAAAAAAGCAAAAGCTTGACCAATGGAATATTTTGTACGGTATTCTGTCCTATTTCCATCAGATTATTAATGGCGAATGTCTCCGCGTTTGGTATTGATTAAATGATTCCATCGTACGGAACTTCACGCGTAGCATTCTTTATTCTAATAAGATCAGGATAATTAGAAATAATAAAGAAGTTAAACGAAAGAAACTTGGCGATAAATTGAAAGAACATTTTTAATTTCCAAGTTAATCTAACACAATAAATAAGAGATGCCAGGAGATGTCACGAGAATTGTTTTTTATTAGCAAAAAAATAGAAATATTATCAACTCCCGAAGTATTAAAATATGAAGAGACCAGTTTCATAGAAAAGAGAAATAAAATTTCAAATAGAAGAAACTTTGTATGTCATATGTATCCGTGAGATATTAAAAATAAAGTTTGAAATGTGTATTAGTTTTACAAAAATGATAACAAAGAGTATTAACGTGAGTAAAACCTTGAGATCCACAAAATTATTTCGACAATAGTGACAAAATGAACCGTGGGAATAGATGCAATGGGTGCCGCTCTAACAATAGTGATGAGCTATTGCCATAGTATGGGAAAGCTTGGCATAATTTTTTTCCGTTGTACGTTACAAAATATAATGAATATAAAAATATGAAGAAGAATGAATGCAATTCTTTACAAATACACGCTTGATATTGATGTAATTAAAGAGAAAATATTAAAGATCAGAGGCCATCAGACTGATGTGTGTGTACGTATGTGCGTGTATGTACACACACAGTTTCATACCTTGATCTCATGATAGCGTTCCTCCAGGTAATAAGTAATATTCTTTGCCTCCTTATACTTTTCGGCGAGATCCACGTACTTGTCATAATGCCGTTTAAACAGGACGTATCTGCGGAAAAAAACGAAATCAAGGTAGTACAATAGATTTCTTATATTTTACAATCATCTATCTAGAGAGAAAGAGAGAGAGAAAGCTCTTTCTCTATTATAGATCATATTATATAATCATTTTTTTTTTCTAAAATTGGATTATCTTGCACCTTTCTTCTATTTCTCACATTTAACGCCATATTAGCCCATATTAGAATAAGAGAAAGTGAGTAAGAAACAGAGAATATATATTTTTATTCCTTTAATTCACGTATATATGCTATTAGAATATGATTGGAGATGGAAAGGAAATCATAGAAAAAAGAAAATAATTGATCTGGATGATATTAGAATAAAGGAAATTGCATCAAAGGCGTTTAGGATCATAAAATCATTTATGAAAAAAACATATAAAAATTAAAAAACATAAAAAAAATTAAAAAACATAAAATTTTGTTTCTTATCGAATTAAATAACATACGCGAACATGCGTGTCTCGTCGCCGTTCATTGTAGCATCGGAAAGTCTACGATAATTCTGCAGTCTGTTCCCAGCCATTGTTCCAATGAGAGAAACGGAACCGGACATGCACACTCGTTTATCTCACTTTGAGTCTTGGAGTTTTGGGTTTTTGCGTTTGAAACCGATTTCACCGCATCAATCGCGCAATGAATCAGACTTCCTCCTCTCGTTCGTTTGCTCACTGGTCCCCGCGAACACAACTTTCGCTTTCATAAGACCGGCTGATTCGTTCTTAATACTGATTCATACGTTTCGCAGCCCGGCAGCGAGTGGCCGGGTCGACCTAGCTTATGCACGATGATACCTTCCAAATGAGAAAGTCACCTGATCCGGAAATACGAAGCTCGAGTCACACGAGGCGCGCGTGATTGTAATCAATAACACAGTTCAATAAAAAAAAAAAAAAAAAAAAAAGAAAAAGACTAACCGATTCTCTTAGTCCTTTTGATGCTGAATACGATCCTATTTTCCAAACTGCTCCATCAAGTCACAATTTTGGGAAATTTGCGATTAAAATTGCAGAAAAGAGCTATTTTAATATATTATAAAATATTACACAGTTATGATATGCGACGTGTTGGAAAAGTTTTATCGCAATAAAAATTAAGTATATTGTTAAGGCTTTCAATTCTGAGAAAGAATTTTTTGTGTCGACGGTTGATAAGAGTTGATAAGGTTGATAAAATATTTATAATTAAATATGGAGTCTATTGCGGAAAAATTGCAAATTAAATCTTTAAAGATCTACCAAATAGTTTTCGATTATATTTATTCAAACTATTTAGTCATAACTTAAATATATGTATATATATGAAAATTTTTGTACTACAAAAATCCAAACAATTTTAAATTTTAATATCTATATTATTTCTGTCATTTTAAGTTTGTCAATTTTAATATCAAATTCGTATTCATCAATTTAAAAGACTACAGGAAAAGATTAATCTTCTTCTTATGTTCGAAAAAAGGTTATTTTTTGTTGAACTATGTAATCGATGACATAAAAAGTTAATATTCTGAGTGCGTTTTTTCTTTAATTCCGTGCTTGACGCGTGTGAAATAAAAAATGCTAAAGGTCGAAGATCCCGAAGTTTTCGGAGATTTTTTATTCGATGCGCATATACATCGTTTATTATTAATATTATTTATATATTGCAACGGATTAATAAATTAACGATCAACAAGATATTTAGAATGTGGAAAAAAAGGACGGATAAAAAATTAATTTTCTGCGATTTAAATAGAAAATAAAAAATAAAAAATTGACATTACTATTTAAGAAATTCGAGATAAATGATTTTATTTCCAGAATAAAAGTTCTATAAAAATATATTGGATGATTTTGTGGGATATTCTTGTATAATTTATATATTAAATATTTTTGGTACGAATACATGTTTCAAGATAATAGGTACCGATAGATATCGAAATAATATTTGATTTATTGAGTGACCGCGACTCGCGGAAGCCACTCCCGATCGCTTAGAAAAGAAATTACGCTTGTTTCGGTCTCTTGATTGCGTAGGTAGATTGAGTAGATGATAATAATGATATTCTTATATAGCATCACAAGGCCAGTTTCGCATCAAGCCATGAGTAATCAGCAAAAATATTTTAACTTCGCATTTCATTTAACATAAGTGTTTTACAAAAGTGCGAGGCTTCAAAAGTAAGAAAGCGTCCATAGTGATAGGCAATTATAATATAATAATGATATACGTATCTGCCAATTTCTGATAATCGATCAACGAGATCGACCTGAATCATTTTCATAAATAAAAAAAACAATATTAATTAATCATTACCATTTAATATGCAACATTTGTCAACAAAATATCTAAGAGATCTATTGTTTTAACATATTAATAAAATACATATGAAATGATAATGTTAGTAAAAGTTAATAACAAAGAATTAATTATTACTTTAAAATTTTACTGCTACTATAAAAACCTGACATCAACACACATACCTAAAAAATTGATAAGATTCACTTTACATACAATATTTAAAATGGATCAATACAAATATATATCTATATAGAAAGTGTCTCATTTCTTTTGCATTACTTTTTAACGACAAATTCCTTAGAATGCAATTTGGTGTTGATCTTTCCTTAATAGTATTTGCAGCTAAATGATAAAATAAATAAAATAACTATTATCTTGTACTGACCTATATAGATCATTCTCGGTAACAATGTCGCGAATGGAGTCCTCCGGGTCGACGGGCAACCCCACTACTCTGGACGGCGAAGGGAGGATACGTCGCGAGGGTCCCGCGACGCCGACGCTAACGCCAGCCTCATCGTAGATATTCGAGTCCCGGAGACCGCTAGCCGCGATCAGGTCATCCTCGGATGTGGCGGTGGGTAAATCGATGTTCGGACTTGGAGACCTGGAGATCGCGCCCAAAAGATCCTCGCTTCTCGAATGGCGCATCTCCCTGGTGCCATATCTGTCAATCCTGCGATGGTCCATCATACGTTTTTTTTCTGTCAGAAGGTGTGGCCCTAAAGAAATTATCGCTATACTCGGCGACTCGGGTACTCCCATCCGGACATTCCCACCGATTGATCAATTGGTTTTGGTTTCCGGTTTCCCGTTTCAGCTGGTTCTTCTTTGTGCGATATAATGTCGTCAAGATTTTTGCAGCGTTTTAATCCGTTAAATTGTGCACTTTAATATTAGATTGATTTGTTTTAGAAAATTCTTGGTGTTTCTTTTTTAACATTCTCGTAATTTTATAATTACAGCCATTCCATGTCAATTCCTTGACAGATATGTCTACGAAGCCAAACTTCGTAATTTCTCCTTGACAAAATTTATTGCAGCAAAGAAATCGATGATATTCTTGCGTGGATCTCTCGCGCACCATCGAAATTTCTCTTCACTTTCTTACATCGATATCGATATTCTACTTTTCTGTCGTCTCTTTTCCATATATGGCGAGTTTCCCCGACAGATATACTTGTTCAGTTTACACTAAATTAACTTCCACTATGCTCACTCCGGAAAACCTTTTTATGTGATATACAAAAAATTACAACCGAAAATATTATTGCCACAAATTCCCATATAAAATTGAATTATGCTTCGTCCCGTATTAATTCGAGTCAAGATATATATGTATATACATACATATATATGCGCTACTCGATATTATATATATAAAAACATTTTTCGCCCAAGAGAAAAAATAAAATATAAATTATATTACATTATACAAAACTATCAATATCTACATTCACATTTTAAAAGCTTATAATATAAAAAAATTCACTTCGGTTTAATCTTACAGCTTGCAAAGAAAACTATCTAAAAAAAACTCTTTGACAAGAATCGCGGATTTCCGAATTAATTTTTAAATGAACAAACTTTTCTTGTGAAAGGAGAAAAGCTTTCTAGACAACTTCTTTTTTTAATTGACATAAAGAAACTGCCTCTCAAAAAACACACAATTACAACCAAATAATCGTAATACGTAAGCGAAAGTACTGTGGACCCAACTTATACCCGTGGGTGGGTGCCGGGGGGCGGGAGGTAGCCCCTTATCATCATCACCAAATCCCATGGGACATGGGTAGGGCAAGCCAAAGCTCGATGGGCGCTACAGAGAGAGAGAAAGAAAGAAAGAAAGAGAGATAGTAACCATCGATCCAATATGGCACGCATAACTGTACTTTCTCTAGATGAACATTTATTATCTTAAGATAAAAGATATAAATTTGTCGAGAGAGCTCCCACACAACACTAAGCCTAAAAGACGATTTAAAGACGGTTTATTATCCTATAGACATCTTTAAGTCTTTTGGCATTTTTATATTGTGTGGGCTTTATCGTTATATTAGGACATTTTTGCAATATGATGCTTATTATATGAGGAACTATATTAAATAATTCGAGTCTACGAAAAATTTTACGCCGATAGAAATGTTCATCTGCAGAAGGTGCAATTATAAAAGCGTGGCTTGCCTGAAGATCGTCGACGTCGCATGGACTTGTATGGGGTACATGTGACGTAGATACATCGAGAAGCGATTTCATCGCGGGAGAGTCTTCGCAGATTTAATACAAAAAAAAAAATAATGCGGAGGTTTAGTATGAATATAGTTCTGTCACACATTTGTAAAGTCAACTTTAACGTCAACACACAAGTTTTTTATTGATATATTGGGGATCCACTCAAGTCAGACTAAGAGGAAAAACTATGAGAATTAAAACACCTATATGCAGAGCACTTAGAAAATTAAACCAGTTAGAAGGTATATTAGAAATTTTTAATATATTTAAAAAATAATTCATATATATATATATATATATATATATATATATATATATATATATATATATATATATATATATATATATATATATATATATATATATATATATATATATATATATATATATATATATATATATATATATATATATATATATATATATATATATATATATATATATATATATATATGAATTATTTTTTAAATATATTAAAAATTTCTAATATACCTTCTAACTGGTTTAATTTTCTAAGTGCTCTGCATATAGGTGTTTTAATTCTCATAGTTTTTCCTCTTAGTCTGACTTGAGTGGATCCCCAATATATCAATTCATTTAGTCTTAAATGAATCTTCTCATGAATACGAGGTAATTTTCTTCTCAATTCGCCATAATTTATCAATCCATATAATTCTTGGGAAGTTTTCTTAACATCTATGTATGAAGTAATATACATTATATAATATATCAAATCATAATATCTCTCACGATTATATATTATATTTTAACAACCTTCTGAGAATTTAAGATGCTTTGATATTTTTAGCCATGTTCTGTAATAGAAATGTCGAATCTGCTCTTTATTCTTTATCATGGTGTCTGAGAGGCCACGCTTTTTGCCTTGATTTAAAAAGTAGCTTTGTAGAGCATCAAAGTCTTTACCATATTCATTGAGCGCTTTAAAAAAAGTGTTTTTATCCTCCATAGACCACAATTCGCATGAACGTTTAAGGGATCTTACTTTAGCCTCTGTTGCTTCCTCATCTTTTACATCTATGTTGAAAAAAAAGAAGAGAATTTATCATTCAGCAACTTTTATGTTATATATTGATGATAATTGATATTTTTGTCATATTATCTATACGCACCCTTTTTCTCAATATTGTTAGTATCACTATTATCGATTTTGAGCTTTTTATTACCTCGGACAATGCGAATCTGTGTATTTTTATTATCTACCAAGAATTTTGTATCTGAATAAGTTTGATTTACTTGAGGACACACAGGAATCGCATTACCAAATTCAGTATCCTCAGATTTTGTAGACTCTTCCATTTTAAGCAATATTTTTTTTATTACAATTTACAAAAAGGACATTCTTATGTTAGTAACATATTCAAATTCAAATTTGATTTTTTGGATGTAGCATTTCAAATCCAACTAATAATTAATATTAGAAGAAAAAGAACATAATAACATATAAATGATAATCAGTCTGGTTTTAATATTTTATATTTTATATAATAGCACTCTTTCTTGATTTATAAGTGAAGGTTCTTCTTTATATACTTTAATTCTCGATAGGATATGGTATATCACACATATGTTTTCTTAAAATTTTTTTCTTTCTTTTTTAATTTAACAGCAGGCAGTAACGAGTTTCGCAATTCTCTGTTTCCTGCTCGCTCGCAGAAAGCATGTTGGTTGTTAATCGCGCTCTTTCCTAATTGCGCCAGAGAGGTAAAATTGTGGAAACCAACAGAATAGCCACTTTTTTAACCTGCTTCTCTCTCCTACCTCCTCCTCGGAAGTAACGGACCTCTCCGCCGCGCCAGGATTCTCCGTTACGTTCGTCGGCGCGTTAAAGCGCCTTCCACTTCCCAAAGCGAATGGACTTTAATACACTCTGACAAACATAAGAATGTTGATTTTACTCGATATTTGAGGCAATAAATATTTTCGATGAATTAAAGTTTTCATACAGCTTTCAAATCCCTGCGTAATCCCTTTTAAATAGCTCGCTGCCATCCGGTATTTTGTTTACGTTAAGCAAGAGCGATAGGGGATTATTGATGACGTCAAATAATACAGGTTTCACACAAAGCAATCTTTTCTTGAAATAATATGTAAAGAAGGATAATACGCACATATCCTTATTACTTCGATATTAATTGAGAAATTCTCTTATTAAAATTTAGTATAATTTTATAAACACACACGGTACGTAAACTTTGTCATTATCTAACGAATATTGTAAACAACAAACGTATATTTTTTTATTTCCCTCGGGAGTAACACTTGGAGAGTCGTCGTGTATATATATTCGCAGGACGATCCTGAATGATTGCTTCTAAACCACTTTGACAGTCATATCAGTCTGAAAGCTCGCGTGTGTCAATGTCCACTCGCGGCGAGTACTTCTTCCAAGAACGCGATGTCGATCGCACGCGAGGATCCTTGGTCCTTGACATCGTCGTCAGACGGCCATTTTCACGGTTTCAGCTCCATGGTTTGCCATTCGAACTGAGCTCTGATCCTCACGGCCGAGATGACACGAATTCTACCTGCCTGCCTACCTACGGACCATGCGCGGCGAGCTATCTTGCTCCGTTTGTACATTCACCTTGCTCCGCTTGTACATACGTCCCATCGATCGCGTGGGCACTCGTCTAGATGTAACGCCGGTCGGGCAAGCGACTGTCGGGCACTCCGGTCTGCGAGTGCCGGAGAGATGGATCTTTTTCGCATTCGCGCTGTCTAGGCCGTCTATAGTCTCTTTCACGCTGAAAGGGGAATCCAGAGGGAAGGGACGTTTGCATACTAGTTTTTATACTGTTCTTGATTGTTTCGCTCTGCGAAGTAGTTGAATACCCGGAGATACCCCGCGATTCAAAAGTAACACAGGTCGACTTGCTTTGGATAATGGGCAATCTTGTATCATACCGAAGGATGCAATTCGAATAT
This sequence comes from Formica exsecta, assembly GCF_003651465.1. Classification (NCBI taxonomy): domain Eukaryota; kingdom Metazoa; phylum Arthropoda; class Insecta; order Hymenoptera; family Formicidae; genus Formica; species Formica exsecta. The sequence continues at coordinate 255,691 of NW_021850063.1, forward strand.
TCTTTTTCGAGTTTAAATAACAATATTCTGGAATTCGTATATATACGAATTTTATTTATACCGCAAATCTATAACAAATTATTTCAATTTCATATTTTGATTTAGAATTTAGATAAAAGATCATATAAAAATTTTCTGAATGGTACTTAGTATATGTTTGAATTTACATATTTATCACTCATGTGTATAGTCATTTCGTTTTATATTATATTCGTCATATTATCATAGTTGTTATATTTACACATTGTTATAATCGAAATCAAGAAGTAATTATTAATATACACGGATTGACATATAATAGGTACCTGGAATAGCTCACTCTCGTATTGCGATTTCTATTGACAATTCTTATCGCCAAGATCGGCGGTTTCTTCTTAGAAAAAGGAACTGATGTGATATAACAGCAGCAGAATAGCGATCACTTATCTATTCTCTTACGTATTTACAATATTGTAGAGATGTACAAATATTTAGGTATTTACAACATACTAATATGCTATGTAGTGTAGTTCGGTTTAAAAATCGTGATCATCCTAATAGTATTATATATCCCATATCTATACAAAAATTAAATACATACATAAATAAATACCCACCTTTATTTTAGTACTAGAATCATACTGAAAACAAGAACGGAATATTTATTTTTGTAGAAAATATTCTTAAACTATCTATTTCTTATTTTCATCAGAAGCTATCTGTGAAGCCAGATTTGCAAATTTTGCCATATAGTCTACACTATTTTCTCCCATAAGGCATTGCATATGTGATACAACCTAAAATATCTTTTTTATAAACATTAAACCGTAAATAATTAATTTCTCACTACTGCAGAGAAATGATTCCTCTAGAATCTCCGTGTTAGTTACTGTTTTGTTTTTCTTGTCTCTCTCACCATTCGCAATCTCTCGAATCTATAAATATCGTTAATATCTCGTTGAGTTTATGATTTGATAACAATGTATGGTGAGAGTAGCAATAATGACGATGATGATACAATTTATCCGCTCTACGAACATCTCTAACATTGCTTCGATCATTAACAGATATATCGAGATCTTCCGAAGCAGCTTGTCCGAGGTACGCGCGAGTATCGGGCCGAAAATGCGCGGCGGTCCTATGGGCGGCTTCAATCAAAGGCCCGCGCCGTACACTCGCGGTGATCGCTTCGGCGGGATGAATCGCTTCAGCAACAATGGCAGAGGATCCAGAAATAGAGGTGATTCCTTACATCATCTATCGAAGTATGGAGACTATCGCGCAGGAGAAAACCGTAATAGAGAATTATTATACAATACACGTACAAATTCATTACGTATGTATTTATATTTCTATATATAATATCTACTTTTTAGATCCTACAATATACTTTATCCATTTTTTTGCTATGGATTTTACAATTTTATTTTAGACTTTGATAGCGGCCCATGGGGAAGTGGAAACAATTACGGATCTCGCGGCGGCAATATGGGGATGCGCGGCGGTATGGACATGAAGGGCAATAATTACAGAGGCAATAATGATTCTTGGGGCGGTAATTCCGGTGTTCACAGTATTCATATGCGAGGACTGCCATTCAAGGCGACAGAACAAGACATAGCTGATGTAAGCTTCCTCCCTCTGTAATAAATAATAACGATATAAAGCTCTGTACTTAAAAGAGGCTTTCTTTGCCTCAACATAATAATATATTCTGAATATTATTTTACAGTTCTTCAGACCAATCGAACCGGTGAACGTCCGCATTATTCTTGAGAATGGCGGTCGTCCATCGGGAGAAGCTGATGTGGAATTCGCGACTCACGAAGAAGCCGTAAAAGCAATGTGCAAGGTTCGTATAGTTGTCTTTTTTTTTTTTTTTCCCTAAAGTTTCATTTTGAATCCGTTTAAATAAAACGATTTCCAAAAAATATCGTGGAAAACCCGTTGGCATAGTTCGTATATATAAAGCGAATCTTATTTTAATTTCTCCATGTTTTATTGTAGGATAAAAGCCATATGTCGCATAGATACATTGAATTGTTCCTGAACTCAACCGGCGGATCAAGTGGCATGTCACTAAGTGGCATTGGCAATTTCTGCGGAGGTAAGATTCCTAATTACTATCAAAAATGTTTGAAACAGAAGTCTTACTTCTCTCTTTAATCTGTTTTATAAATGATGTACTATATTGTTACTGTTAAATACAGAGATGATATTTTTATTACGCAATTCTTAAATCATTTTGTGATATTTGATAGATCTAGAAGATTAGATTAATCACAGTCAATTATTACTTCACAATCTTCACTTATCTGTTCTTAAGATTCCCGAACCTTGAAGAAACAAGGAATATCTTTAATATCTTGATGTATACATATATGTATATATCGTATCGTTTGTACACAGGTTTAGGTAACAACTTCAGGCCAGGATATTCACCAAACAACAGAGGCTTCAACTCGCAATTGGGCGGTAACAATTACAATAGTTTTTGAGACTGGGCGATGCGTTTTTAACGCTAAACAAACGACGATTATGAACATTTAAAGAATCAAAGTGATCATTGGTGAAATGACACATTTAAATCACACTGATGCAATACGCGATTGATTGCGTATACACGATACGCGATTAATTTTTTCCTTTTTCCCTATAGTCCTCAATTCACAATTATACATTAGATAATGACTGTAAGCCAAATCGATAATGTGTAAGTACTTGCTTATTCTTTATATATATAGATAATAGATTATTATATAAATTTAACATAAAACATGTGATTTAATTACCAAGTGAATGTAGAAATGGAAATGTGGAAATATTTTTTTATCACAATAGTTGTTTTCATTTCCAGTTACATGTATATTCATTTGAACCGGACGTAATGTTAAAATCGTACGTCGTTGAAATACATAAAACGTTCATTAAAGAATTGCAAAAGAGTTGTTTTTAGTTTAGCAATATTAGATTAAATGCGTGAAAAAAATATTTCTTTTCCATGCAATATCTATTCTAATTTAATGTTAAATGATTAGATAATTTCTCATATGTATGCTTTACATTATAATAATTTTGATGCAAGCTTAGACGTGATATTTGTATGCGTCGAGACGAAGCGACGAGTTGCAAAAAATGTACGATTGTAATATACAGAACTAATAGTTTGCAATCACACTTCGGCAACTTTATTATCTTATATATTGTGCAGGATACAAAGTCAGAACACTCACACACTCATCTTTTGTCATAATGCGATAATGTATTATATGAGGTATTGTAATTTTTGAGTAAGAATTATTATAGTTTTGTTATTAAGTGCACAAGGAGATATCAGCTATCAATGTGTACATCTCTTAAAGTATAAGTCTAGCTTCGGTTTGTATTCTCTTGAGATATTTGAATATAAAAAAAATGAAAAACAATAGAGAAAATGGGTAAAATTAATTAAAATTCCTTAGAATAAAACAACACAAATGTAAATGAGTTAGACATATTTTATGTTATGTTGGATGCTCAAAGTTTTGGAAAAATCAACACTTACATGTTGAATCTGAGAAAACTGTTAGCTCTCGTGATTTCAGATCATATTGTGCCTTGAAATCATATGTGTAATAATCGCATACCACATTATCTGCCTTTGACTAAAGATTCTAACTTATTTATATGTGTGTTGTTACATTCTCTTGGTCTCCTATGTGTAATATTCTTATTTTTAAAATTAAATTTTTTTTCTAGATTATATTTTTCAGGAATCATCTAATAAAAAATATTTACTTGTGAATCTTGCAATTGTAAAACTGCCCATTGTAAAATTAATCTCTACAAGTATAATTATATATTTAGACTTTATTTATTCAAGAAGATTCACTTTAGATTTTCAACTTTATATAATCGTTATATCTTATGATTTGTGTAAATAACTCAGCAGCCTAATCGTCTAACGATCTTTTAACGGACACCCTATATACAGTCGGACCGACGCATCTATACATAAGTATCGTTTATAGATTCTTTATAATGCCTAATGACGCTTCATTGAGTAAACGATGCACGCATAGTTCATCGTACTCTTAAACAAAAGTTCCCGGAGCGAGGAAGGACCAAGAATTATCTGTCGGAGAACGAAGTTCATATCCTTGACTATGTCCGCCCATGCTTGTTCGGAAGCGAACGGCAGCCTGAATAAAAGATTGTTCTGTGCTTAGAATTCTTGATGTTTACGAGCGCATTGACCTCAACCTCAATCCACCTTTATAACTACAGATTGAATCGAAGAAACTGCAATTTTTGGCTGCTGAATTTTGTTTTCGATACTGCAAGTAAGGTAAAAATACATGTTCAATTGCGGATAAAAAAAAAGAAAAAATTATATTTAAGACTTATTTTATAAGATTTATGTTATCGAGATTGGAATTTCAGCTGTAGAGGATGATGTCAGCTTGAACACCGTCCTTGTTACACGCTGCCATAGGCTGCTCTGTTTAACAGGTGTCCTATGTTTGTGTATGTTTGATTCGAACGACACGAGCGTCGTTCTATCTTTGTTATTTACTAAAAGTTGGACAAAAATAGAATGACGTGTGCATCGTGTGTATGCTCGTGTGCTCACGGGTGATGTTTCCGAACGTACCGTAATATGTGTGTGTGTTGTATTCTCTATTCAGCAAATATACATCTAGATTTCTAATTTTCAATATTTATTTATATTCTCTTTTTGTCTTTTCTTCGAAAAAGCATAGACATATAAAATACATAGACGAATATATTCTGCTTTTAGGTAGTGAAAGTCAACAATGTTGGGGAATTTCTCGGCTCGGAACTAGCCACCAATCACAAGTATATGACCACTGATTGAGGTAACAGTTTCTGCACATGCGTCAGAACCAGCATATGTGAAGGAAAAATAATAAGAAAAATAATTAGAAATATAATTGTTTTTTTAGAAAAAGTAAAATTTATAAAAGTGAGAAAAAATTTATATATTTATATATAAATGTATATATATATATATATATAATCATGGCTGCGGTCGGAAAGACGCTAGAAATGCTTCGAAGCATTTGATTGACCAATCAGGACAGTGTCCTATGTTTGTGTATGTTTGATTCGAACGACACGAGCGTCGTTCTATCTTTGTTATTTACTAAAAGTTGGACAAAAATAGAATGACGTGTGCATCGTGTGTATGCTCGTGTGCTCACGGGTGATGTTTCCGAACGTACCGTAATATGTGTGTGTGTTGTATTCTCTGCCGGTCGCGCGCGGGGACGAGAATTCAAAAAATATACGCACCTTATTAATGATGTCGGGAGATTAAGTGATTTAAGTGCCGCTCTTATCGATATCACGCCGATCCACTCTCGGCGATTACTTCTCGTCACGAGAGTTATATATTCGCTGGCTAGCAGCGAGGTGAGTAACAGCGGCATAATAGACGAAACCATATCGGGCAATTTTTATTTTTGACGTATTTTATGCCGAAATATCGAATGTATGTAGATTGGAATATATTATCTTCGATTATATCGCATATATGATGTATATGAAAAATTTTCGCGTTTTAACATTTCCAGAAATGGGAAGATTGTAGCACCGGTTGTACATACATGTAGCACTATCTTTATGTGTGATTCTGTTTTATCACGATACGCTTCCTCGTGACGATTATAGGTCCTTATCTCTTAGCTCCTCGGTTTATTATGGCGTGAAATGCAATTTTCAGATTCCTTGAGTATCATTTATTATATTTTTGTTTAGAACAAAGATACAATCCTGTGCAAAGATGACTGAAACGACAGAAGGCAACAATGGCAAAGACAAGCAGACTGAAAGTAATACACAGCACAATTATAACGAAAGGTATGGAATCATCTGTATATATAACATGAGTTATGTAAAAAATCTTTTGCTTTCCTCGAGAGAAAAAGAATTGATGAAAAATATTTGCATTTAATCATCTGAAGTAATGCTATAAGGAGAAAAATTTTCTTTAATTCTTATTTTTGATTCTCTATTATATTCTCTATTATATTTTGATTCTCTATCATAGATCTTCGGAGCCTGACAGGCAACAGCAGCAATCTCTACTACCAAAAGCGAGCAGTAGTACAGCCAGACAAGTTAGGGAATATATCCCAAGATCTGGGATGAAAAAGTATAACCACGCTTTGAGTAATTTAATACCAGTGCGATATCAAAATCAGTATGTATTACAGTAAATTCTTTAATCTTAAAATTAAAATAATATCTTTTCATATTAGCATTTAAAATATATGTTAATAATATTAAAAAATGTATACACATTATATATTAATGGAAAATATAATGAAATTATATCTCAGAGTTATAACAATACATTTTTATCATTATTTATATCATTATTTATAATTATATCTCAGTTATAAAAATACATTTTATAGGAAAAAAGAGAATTGGCCAGCTGATAATGCTGGATTATTTTCATACGTCTATATAACGTGGATGACACCATATTTTTGGAAAGCTTACAAGAAAGGACTTACGATTAAGGACTTGCCAGATATTTCCTTATATGATACCTGCGAGTACAATGCGCTCAGGTAAACTATGATATTGTGTCTTCTTGATATTGTTACAATATATAAAGATTTATCCCTTCAGATTTGATATACTCTGGCAACAGGAGTTAAGTAAAAATGGTCCCAATGCAGCCTCTTTTTTCATGGTTGCATGGAGATTTGCTCGCACAAGAATTTGCATATCGTGCTTTTTATTGAGCTGTTCTCTTATGTTTGGATTTATAAGTCCTGTAAGATTATTTTTATCAATGACACAAATCACTATTAAATTATATCACTTGCATTATAATGCAGGATCTTCTCTTACGTAGACAATATTAATGAGAAAGATACTGGAGCATGTAGAATCTTCGGACGAAGGTTTCTGGGATGGTTTTAAATGGGTTCTGCTACTAATGCTATGTGATTCTCTGCGCGCTTTCTTTTTTACCTGGACATGGAATATGAACTACAAAACTGGATTACGACTAAAGTCAGCTTGCGTGGCTTTGTTGTACAAGAAGATTATCAGATTAAACAGCCTTGGCAATAGAAGTACAGGAGAAGTGAGATATTAAACTTGTTTTGCAAAACTTACGATACTAAAGAAGCATCTGTACGCGGTACATTCGCGATTTATTTTTAGGTAATCAATTTATTTTGTAATGACAGTCAAAGGCTCTTTGACGTGATTATTTATGGACCAATGATTATCAGCGGACCAATAGTCCTAAGTTGCAGTATATTTTATATATTGTGGCTGTTCAATCCCATCGCTCTGATAGGAATAGTAGTTTTCCTTTCGTTCTACCCGTGTCAGGTAAACGACTTGTCGTATACGCATTTTGTGTGCATTTACACACAAACGTGATGTCATTAATAATCAGGCAAACGTGACATCATTAATAATTTGTAGTACTTTATTTCCCGCGCGACTGGTTATTTTCGCTCAAAATCAGTAAACATTACGGATGCTCGAGTGCGACTTATGAGCGAGATCTTGGAATGTATAAAATTGATTAAGATGTATTCTTGGGAGAAATACTTTAGCCAGAAACTTCTCGGTGAGAATAATACACTTCTACATTCTAATTTTCCATATAAATATTGTTTAATTAAAAAAAAATATATAAATATGTGATACAACCTAAAATATTATTATAAAACAGCAAATTATAATAGAAGATATAGAATAAGATAAAATATATTTAATTAATTAACTTGATATAATTTTATACATATTTATATTTACATCAGAGGAAGGCCGAGTGTCCTCCATGATCTGTTCACCTGCTTGACTTCTCTGCGAGCCTTTCATAGGTGATTCAAGTTGTCCTAAAAAGCTGCTCAATGAAAAATCTGCAACCTGCGATTCAATTGTTTCAATGGCATTAATTATTCGTACAAAAAATGTATTATGTTTATATATTGTGTGATTTATTAATTACCTCACTATTTAACCATTGATGTTCGCCCTCCTTAAGAATTTGAGTAGCGCTAGTAATAATTGAATTGGAATTCTTCGCATCTGCGTTTGTTTCTAGAGCATCTAAAAAGCTTTTATCCTGAACTTCGCTCGCGTTTACCGCTACTATTTTATCAGTTTGAGTTTGACATAAAGAAGATCCACCGATCTTACTTGCATCAGTTGTTAAACTTTCCGACGGCATATTTGGCGCGGATACAATGGGTAGTACCCTTTGTATAACGAGACTCTTTTGTCTCACTGTTCTACCTCGTTTACAAAAACGTGTTTTAAATTTCTGTAACATGTATAAGTATGTATTTAAAATCAATTACTTTCTTTTGCTATGTAAGATTCTAATCAGAAACATTTTATATAGGATAATTCATATGGGCACGCGCGTACACATATAATTTTTACATGCAATTACACTATTGCATTTAATATAATAAGTTACATCAAGTTGCGTTTTAAATGCGTCAGCTGTGCCAATTTTATTATATGTTTGCGGGATAAGCGGTCTTCTAAATGTAGATTCCTTAATAGACGGTACTCGAGATGAGATCACTGTTTCATTACTTCCTGTTGTGTTATCATATACCTAAAAAGTATTTCTTAATAATTAAAAATTGATGCCTTAATATTCCATGAAAGTAACGCTTTATATTTTGTACATCATAAGACTAATAAAATATTTGATATATCTTACTTTGTTTGTACCATAATTATGTTTTGCCAGTGACAATAACTTTTGTAAAACTGAACATAAACTATCGTCACGCATGATACTAGATGAATCAGTAGCATATTGTTCATTAGGTAGCCAATCCCACCAATATTCCAGAGTAACTTTTGATTCACGACCAAACTGTTAAATTTAGAAAATTGGAAGACATATTTTTAAGAATAATATATAAATGTAAAATTAAATTAAAAATTTTATTATTTAATTTTTAATAATAAATATAAAATATTGTGTATGTGTACGCACCATTAAAAAGAGATCACCTACAGTGATTGTATTTGCTTCTTCAACATTCCAACCTTTCCGAATTCTTTCAATAGTTTCTCTACCAGGGAATTTGTTAGATTCTGAATGATTTTCTGCCGATGGTTTTTCTGTAGTGTTTATAATCGCTGGTTTTTCAGATATATTGCTTCCTGTTTCTAATAAGTCCATATCGCTACTGTTATCTGGCAGTGTGCAATTTTCATCAGTGCGGTTTAAGAGCTTTTTATCCGATTTATATCGTTTAATTCCCTTTTTCCCTACTCCTTTTAAATATTGAACAGATCCTAATAAATCCACTCTCGAGCTCTTAAGACCAAGACGTTTTTCATACGAATTCAAGCTGACACTATTACTAGTGAGATATACGCAAGAAGGAAGAACGTTGGCTTCACAAGACTGCATATTTTCAAAGCCTAAGCATCTCTCTAACACCCGCTGTACCCGTGATATCCGCGATCATTACATTTTTAGCACACGTTGCCTCCGGCAGTGGATTAACGGCCGCACAGGTATAAAGTACAATCTGTCGATATAATTTTGATAACATTTTTCAACGTTTTATATTGTTTTTATCAATACTCTAATTTCATGTGTGTCAGGAAAAATCGAATTACGTCCAATAGGTAAGAAAATCTAATGAGACGGTAAATTTTTCGAAGAAAATTGACTGGTGTTTTTCACCAATTTTTATAGATGTTTGCAATCTTTTAATTAGATAGTGTCTTTCCCTGGATTGTACAACCAATGTTGCACTTAATGGATCATACATTCCAGGCTTTCCCAATGACCACATTATTCGGAAATTTGCTTAGACTGGCACTTACATCACTTAAGGATACCACGCGATATTATATCAACGCCGTCATAGCTCTTAGAAGATTCAAGGTCTCCAGTGTTTTTCGATTGATTTCATGTACAGCTTAATGGATTTGTATCTATTATTAGGAAATCGGTACTCGTGCTTGACATATATAGTTTTCCATAAATTGTTATCACTTAATTTTCACCAAAATTATATTGTAATATATATATAAATGTATCTGATCGCTGCGACAAAATTTTCATAGAATTAAATCTTTACGAAAATATTGGCCAGCAAAGAATCTCTGATTGGTCGAGCGTTCTGGTTACCCTAGGCACTGAACGATATAAGCGGTTGTGTTCAATCGTACATACTGCGTCTACATTAGAGCGTCTACCATTTTGTTACGATTTTAATCGAGTCGCGCTTGAACTCCTCTGTTTGCGCACCATTTTGCCTGATCTTGCGGCTTGCACGTTTTCGGAGTGTTTAGGAGCTAATTTTGACGCTGATTGCAGATATCCCAGGTACATTTCGTTTGTTGTAACAAATAAGATTGAATTTGAGAGCGAAAATACAAAGCAATATCACCAGAGTCTCTGCGATTACGATAAATTAACTTGATATCGCGTATCCCGAATGCCAATACCGCGTTCCATGACTGCGAATGTTTCCTATAGTGTTTGCGAGAAACGCTCTTTTCACTGATTTTCTAGTCCATTGTAACACAAAATTCATAATTTTCTCAATGAAAATCGCAACGATTTGACGATTTCGCTTTGGAGTAATTGAACGTGAACATGTGGAGGCATGTGGTTTATCGGACGTTCTATCTGCGACCCAAAATTGCCGATCTATTTTCATTTTTTTATTATTTTGCTTCTCCGTCAATGTTTACAAGTATTTACAGATCAAGCCAAGAGAAGTGCGTGCGGAAATTTTTTCTTCGTCGATATTTCGATGTTTCTCTCTTTTGTTACATTCGCAATTGGTGTATGTTTCTTGTAACATAAGAACATCGTTTCCAAAATGTCGACGTATATAAACGTAGGATATTAAATATTTTGGAAACCTGATCAAGATATTTTGAAAACCTGATCATTACAAAATTAGTATCTTGTATGCTCGAGTTATCTTATCTTTGTGCTGTTGTAGTTTTCTTCGTTATCTTCATTCTATTATGTTGTTATACTAGATAAAATAATCACAAAATAGATAATATATTAAGTTGATACTTTACATTTGCATTTTTACAGGTACTGTTTAGAATAAAATTGCATTAGAATCATGTCGAGTGGCAGTGGGGATCACGAGGATGAAGGATATGTTGTTAAAATGCGTGGATTGCCATGGTCCACTACTGTGGATGAAATCATGAAGTTTTTTGGCGACTGTTCCATTTCTAATGGCAAGAATGGTGTTCATATGACTATGTCTCGTGAGGGACGTCCCAGTGGCGAGGCTTATGTAGAAATGGATACTCCGGAAGATATTGAGAAGGCTTGCAAAAGAGACAGGGACCATATGGGCCATCGTTATATTGAAGGTTAATTTTTTATATATAAATTCTTTCAATATATATATTTACAACTGAAGAACTTTTTCGCAAATAATTTATCTTTTTTTATATAGTTTAATTTTAACATGAATATCTAAATATCTTATTTTTTCATTCGCAAACTTTATAATAATTCCATTATTATTGCTGTTTCAGTTTTTAAAGCAAAACGCGGAGAGATGGAATGGGTCGTGAAGAGGAGCGGCCTTAACTTGGAAAATGCAATGGATGATGGTTGCGTGAGATTACGTGGCCTGCCATTTGGTTGTTCGAAAGAAGAAATTGCACAATTCTTCTCAGGTATTTGGCAAAAAATAAAGTATCCAGTGTCAATGCTTATCAATTGATTAATGAATATCATCGATATTTTTATTAATTTTTGAGACAGACATCCATTCTCTTTTACAAGTATGTAGCTTTCTTTCTGTTTTTGTAGTCGCTCTTTTCATATATACGAAAATATATAGATACGAAATTTGAGGATTATCTCGGGAACGCAGCGACAGAATACTTTCGATGGTTTTGACACGAAATTATTATTTTGCATCTATGTATCTCTGCAAGCTATAAAAATTGCTTCACCTAACAATATCACAACTTTATCATAAAATTGTCTATTAAAATTAATGGATCTCACAAGATAATGCATATAACATACATTAAACTCCATCTAGAGCGACGTCTCTGTGTTCCGGTATCGATGCCTCAGTTAAGATTTAAGATTCTGCTAAGAGCTGAGTTGTGCTATGGATTATTTTATTATGATTTGTACAAACGGAACAAAAATATTTTTGTGCACGCGACTCGGTGATCGAGCTTAATTCTTAACTCTGGTTTTTCGGACGCGAGAAATTTATCATTTTGTCTATACAAGGAGAAACACGAAGAGAAAAAAAAAGAAAGTAAAAAATAAGAGAAAAATATGCGCGTATTTAACGCGATTTGAGAGTTTTAACAATGTCGCTTTTTTTTCTTTTTTTTTTTTTTTATAAGGGTTTTAATAAACCTGACCATAACTTCTCTTTTTCCTTAATGGGTACCTATAAGCTACAATGTCGATGTTTGATTATGTGTGGGTCAGGGTTGGAGATATTGCCGAACGGGATTTCACTACCGACAGACTACACGGGCCGCAGTACTGGGGAGGCTTACGTTCAATTTGTTAACAAAGATGTTGCGGAGCGCGCTCTGCAGAAACACAAGGAAAAGATAGGACACAGGTGGGGCACTGAGACGCTATAGCTGGGTTTGGGTATACTTATGACTTTTCCATATCATTTATATTAATGATTGTAGTATACTTAGCTATATACATTTCATTTAATAAATAGCGGGAACAAATTTTACAATACGGATGCAGTTTCTTTAACCGAGATATTCTCCAAGATTTACCATCGGTAAGGCAATTTTACATCCTTCTTGTGGAGCAATTCGTAATAAACGAATATCTTTTACATCATTAGCAACGAGATTTTCTATAGTGGAACACTGTAATAAGTAATATATTTAAGGATGAATACATTAGTACAAAATACAAGATGGCTATTTGAAAATAAATAATAATTCTACATTATAATTAAAAGTATATTATAATTGAATAAAATAAGCATACTGTAGTATATTTTGCGAGTCGCCATCGTTGTTGCAAAAATATCAATAAACTTGAAAGGCGTCTTTGTATTGGGAGCAGTGTACGCACTCTGGGATTCATCGATGCTGCTTGTATAATATATATATAAATGTATCTGATCGCTGCGACAAAATTTTCATAGAATTAAATCTTTACGAAAATATTGGCCAGCAAAGAAACACACTATGAGTATTGTTTCTATAATAATAGATACACGAGGTAAATGTTGTTTTAATGTGTAGAAAAAGCAAACGCTTTCGAGAGCTCATAAAATGAGAGTAAACGCGATGGGCGAACACTGCATGCCTTGTAAAGTACCCTGTTACACTTGAATAGCTGCCATTCTTTTGAGTTCCACGCTGAATACTCGAATGATCAGCTATCAATAATATTGAGTTGGGGGTGCATGGGATGTTAAAACGTTCCTATGCTTATGCATAGTACAATCGTACTAACATAGTCGTTTTTAATTCTACACTACATTACTTTTCAGGTATTTCCCTTTGTATCGGTGCTCAATGCTCAAATTCGTACTTCTTTCATGTTTTTGCAAGTGGCCTTAGTTAATATCGCTGCGGTAAAGATAACTTTTGGCAGAATAAAGGTTTTTATCTCCTTACATCTATATCTAGTAGAAATGCACAATTGATAACAGTAGTATACATAAGTCTTCATCATAATATTTGAGAATAATTAACGTTTTCATCATTTGTAATCTAATTGGCTTTTGTTTTGCTAACGCATGCTTACCTTACAATATCCAACATTTATGTTATGAGGTAGTTTTGCTTTGCTTTTGTAATTATGCAGATTGTATTTGTAATTATGCAGATAATGTACAGTTACGAAAGAGTTTAAAAAGCAAGCACATCACTGTATAATATGTATACACTGTATATAATTTATATCTGACTTTAGAAATTAATCTATACATTCCATACTCTTTGAATGTATGCTGTACCTCTATTCTATTTCTCTATCAAGTTAAATTTTAACGTATCAATATCTTTCGCTTTTTAATATTGCTTTTACGATCGTTTTACATTTTTTTCAATAATCTGTCGAATAGGATTTCGACAGATTATCAGAATAGAACTTGACTAACGAAACGATCTTTGCACAGAGCGTGCTGCTGATAGACGAGGGCAGTTGCCAGGCGTCGAAACCGATAGTGAGATCGCAAGCAGTTGCAATCGCCAACGGTACTTTCGTTTGCGATAGCATGAAGCTTCAAACGGACGCGTCAATCGATAGTAAGAAAAAGTAAATATCCGTTATAATAATCATAATAATCTCTACACTAAGGACTGCGATAATCTTTTACATTTTGATTGATTTAGGAACAACATGTCATCATTAATCACGAATAATTCGACGGAACTGGAAAATCTGAATCAACCGCAGGAAGCCAAGTACGTCGAGGTTCTCGGTGACATACATTTTGGAGCGCCCAAGGGAAAACTGGTCGGTATCTGCGGCCACGTAGGCAGTGGTAAGTCCAGTCTGCTGCTGGCGGCTCTAGGACAGTTGAGAATGACAAAAGGACATATTCTGCGGGAGGGCACTTGCGCCTATGTTAGCCAACAGGCGTGGATCGTAAACGGCACTTTCAAGGAGAACATCTTGTTTGGCGAGGAGTTCGATGCCAAGCGTTACTATCACACGATCACGATCTGCAATCTAAAGGAAGATCTGAACATGTTGCCCGGCGGAGATGACACCGAGATCGGTGAGAGGGGTGTCAACCTGTCCGGGGGACAAAAGCAGAGAGTCGCGCTCGCGCGAGCGTATTACGCCAATCGGTGCGCAAGATCGGTTTGTTATTTCCGAAAAATACACATCGATTATATTGTATTGATAAGTTTGACGAATGCCTTGCGACGAATATTTGTCATTTCAGGGACATTTATTTCCTCGATGATCCCTTGAGCGCGGTTGATGCGTACATCGGCTTGTACATATTCGAGAAATTGATCATCGAGGCTCTTAGGAATAAATCTGTCCTTTTTGTGACGCATAACATTCAGGTGGATATTTAATTAAATCAAAGACATTTATTAATGAGTTATGAGAAGCATTTTTTCATATTTTTTTATCGTTTCCTACAAAGTGAATAAATTTAAAGAAAATTAACATTTGTCAAAATTTCGAAACGTTCCAAGTTTTTTGTTCATTGTAGTTTTTGAAGCGTTGCGACGAGATTTACATGATGAACGCCGGCAAGATCGTAGAACATGGAACCCACGAAGATCTCATGCGACTCGATAAAGAGTATGCATCGATGGTGAAGAGCGGCACAGTTGCCGCGGAAGATAATTTGTCATCGTACGTTTATTATTTTCTATGAATTATTAGACAGCATAATAGACCTTCAAGTAAAGTAATTTAATAAGTCTATTTCGTTATATAGTGGAAAGTTTGCGGGAGTGACGCAGAAAAACATTATCGGTATCGGCGGCTCAGAATCGGAAAAGACAGAGTCTGGACATAAAGAAAATGATCGGGAAAAGTCATACAAAGGTGCGCGCGAATAGTTTTATAATATAAACTTCTGATTTATAAATAATTTCCCTAATACTGTTCTCCGTTTAAATTTAGGAACAACTTTAACAGTGGCGGAAAAAACCGAAACCGGAGCTGTTAAGTCGCACACTTATCATACGTACATAGAAGCCACGGGTGGTTATTTGATCGCGGTTCTTGTATTTTTTACGTTCTTCTTGAACGTAGGTAGCTCAGCATTCAGTACTTGGTGGCTCGCTGTATGGATTAATGCTGGCGGAGGCGTGAGTAACATATATTATATCCGACATTTAAGATTTACACATTTTAAAATATCTGCATCTCTTTGACTAAGAAATATTTTAAATATTTAAATAATAAATATTCCTTATATACAGGGTGTCCCCAATTTAAATGTCAAAACTTTAGGAGTTAAAAATTGTAGAACATGGAATTAAGAAAAGAGAGTGAGTTAAAGTCTTCCTGAGGTAAAATTAGATTAGAAACAAAATTTCGCGTTGTCGCGTATTTATCTACAATCCTCTAATTTTACCTCAGGAGGATTTTAACTCACTCTCTTTTCTTAATTTCATGTTCTACAATTTTTATTTTATAATACTTCTTGATAATAATGTTAATTTTACGAATGTTTTAAGTTTTTTGGTGAAAATTATTTGTTTCATTTTTTGCGATTTTCTTCAAAACGAAGCAAAAACGAGCAAATCTCTAAAGGACTTTTTGTCTTAGTTTATCGGTCCCCTACACGCTCCTAAAGTTTTGACATTTAAATTGGGGACACCCTGTATATTTATATTTTTCTATATCAATATTATATATCGTTGCGACAGTAGATCAATTTTATTCAATTTTCAGAACGTAACTGTGCCAGGAAGTAATGATACTGTATATATAGAGGATATAAACGCCAATTCTGACTTCTCGTTTTATCGTAATATTTATGGCGCATGCATTGCCAGCATTCTATTGACAAGTTTCATTCGTGGCTTAGCCATTACATTTACCACAATAAAAGCCTCGACTACATTGCACAACAGGTTTCTGCACAAAATTATTGGTTCTCCGTTAATGTTCTTTGAGACCACTCCAAGCGGCAGGATACAAAACATTTTCAGTCGAGATATAGACGAAAGTAAGTGATCAGTGATATCCTAACTGTATCGTGATTTCTCATTTCTGATTTGATTAATTGCGTTCCTACTTTACAGTTGATAATTATTTACCTATATCGATTGAAAACATGGTGCAAAATATTTTTTCCTGTAATTTCGCAATTTTTTTTATTTGCGGCGTATTACCTTGGTTTTCGATAGCGTTATTTCTATTTGGCGCATTATTCTTCTTTGTTAGTAAATTGTTCAGGTAAATATACTACGTTATCGCATAACTTACATACGTATGAAAGATTAATAATGATAATTGGAATTTTATCCTGTATATCTCTGCAGAGTATGCATGAGGGATTTGAAGAGAATGGAGAACATCTCGCGATCTCCCGTTTTAAGTTTTGTTACAACAACGATTCAAGGTTTGAGCACAATTCACGCGTTTCAGAAGGAGAAAAACTTTTTGTACAGGTAATTATTCAGTATAATAATAAAATAATAAAAAGATGATATGGTGAGAATTGTTTTTAATTGACAGATTCGAGGAGTTATTCAACACGAATAATCTGTGCCAGCATCTGTGCCAAGCCGCGATGAGATGGTCCGCAGTAAGACTGGACAGTTTAGTGATTGCCTCATCCTGCATAACTGCGTTACTCGTCATCTCGTTTAAAAATGAGATATCGCCAGCCTTTGCAGGTCTGGCAATGGCATATGCCACACAAATGACCGGTATCTTTCAATATACGGTCAGACTGATGTCCGAGACCGAAGTGCGTTTTATAAGTGTAGAAAGGATCAGTTATTATCTCAAAGTACGTATAAATAATTTATTTCTATTCACTTAATAATTGTGTCTGCAAATATGTAATTATTTTTCTTTCTCAGTAATATGTTGATAACTTTTTATCTTAATTTTATTATTTTATTTAGACTTTGCAGAAGGAAGGTGCAAGTAAGACGGTCGCTCTTAAACCAGCCGACGATTGGCCCTCTCGTGGCAAAATAGAATTTAAAGCTGTCCAGTTGAGATACAGAGAGGAGCTACCGCTCGTGCTAATCGACTTGTCTTTTACCATAAAGGCTGGAGAGAAAATAGGTAACAGACAAATATATAATATTTCGGCAATGCATATTATATTTTCTCATACAAGAGATTGACCATGAATTATCTCAGGTATCGTGGGTCGCACGGGATCCGGCAAGAGTTCCTTAGTCATAGCTTTATTCCGCTTAGTGGAGATTTGCGAGGGTATCATTAAGATTGATGGTATTGATATCTCGAAATTGGAATTAGATGTGTTACGAAATAAATTATCTATCATCCCTCAGGATCCAATTTTATTCAGTGGAACTATAAGGTAATAATCGCCAATTTTTTTATTGATTATCTGGGATGCTTTTCTTTTTAATCGATCTTGTTTTGAAGATCCAATTTAGATCCTTTCCAACAACATACAGACTGCGACATTTGGAGTGCTCTTGAGAAGACGCAGATGAAAGATCGGGTATCTCTTATGCCGGGAAACCTCGATGCTTCCGTTGGATTTGGCGGAAATAATTTGAGTGTTGGCGAAAGACAGCTTCTTTGTTTATCAAGAGCTTTATTACATAGTGCAAAGGTAAATATTTTTATCGAATATATAATTGTAATATCTGGAACGCTTTGAAATTCATTTCCGGAATCTCTTCAAAGTGCTAAAGTAAAAATAAATAATAAATGAAACTGAAATTGCTTTTTAGGTGCTGATTCTAGACGAGGCAACAGCCGCCGTCGATCCGGAAACCGAAGCGACAGTGCAAAATACTTTGCAGAACGAATTCGCGGATTGCACCGTGCTTACGATCGCACATCGATTGCAAACGGTCATCGCGTGTAATCGCATTCTCATCATGAGCGACGGCAGGGTCGTTGAATTCGATGCACCGGCCACTCTTCTCTCTCGACCGGATTCTGAGTTTTCGAAATTGATGGCTGCCACGGACAAGAATGTGTAAAATAATCTTCGCCAGAGATCTGATTCGTATACTCTGATAAATAATAAAACTAATTACATTAACTGGCAATAAATGGAAGAAAAAAAGAGAAACATAATACCATGTGATATACAAAAGTATAATAATAATGGTACATAAAAAAGCAATATAAATGAATAAGTGATTATATAACTTTTTACTAATAAATTTTTAAGTAAAGATATGAAACCACATTCTTTATTAACTCATATCCTATACGAATAAAAAAAGAAATGCTTTCCCATCTTTATCCTTTCGTATTTATTTAATTTTCTGATTAACGATCAATATATATTTATTATAACAATTCAATTGTCATTGAGCATTACATTAGCTGTATATAACTTTCAGGTATGTTAAAAGTTGATACATCGAATTGTGTGCATCAGAAGATTAACATTTTGCTGTCAAAATATTGATGATACATCCATCAAGTTCCTGACGAAAAAACAATTTAATTACAGAAGAATATTTTTGATAGAACTACTTTAAATACGTACAATTGCTTAGCAATTTTTTGATTTCTGGAAACTCGTTTAGTGAAATATTGATTTTCTCAAGAGGCAGGGAGCGCATACTGCTCATGCTCGTTCGCACAGACTTTCGGCCGTGCTGGACTGCTGATGACGCGGTCGAGGCATGTTCGTCGCGACATCGCGACAGCTTGTTATTACCTCTGAGATGTTTATTATACGTTGAGCTTTACTGTTGCTTTATACCGAAGATGTAGTCTATAGAAATTGCCGTAAAGGCAGCATCCGTCGTTTTCCGCAAACAGTTAAAAAAAAGGTGTGAATCCCTTGATAATATATATATAAATAACACATAGGTCTTCGCGCAGATATAATAAAGGGTTGTTTGTAAAAAGATTGCATTTTTCTTCGATTATTCTTGAATTATTCTTATTTCTTGAATTTTTCTTCGATTAATTCTTTCAAACGTGTAAATTACTATTTTATACTATTTTTTAAAGTTATAGATAATCTAAGAAACCTATAATGTATCCTTTATATGTATAATAACATATATTTTATGCTCTTTTAAACTGTTATTTTTTTATTTCAAGTATGTTAATAAATTATTATATAAATTTTAATTTATGCTCTCTTAATTGAATGTGTATATAATCGAATAATACACATATTTTCTCGAACGATTGGTGTAATGTCGTCGAATAAATGACGAGAACATAGTAGCATGCAATAATTATCCAATTGATAAAATTTAATTTCTAGAAATTCTTTCTGTAATAATGGTGCGTCTCTAAGTTTGGTATAAAAACTTGAATATATTTTTCACAGGCCTCACCATTGCGAACATAATTCCTATTATGATGCTGGGGCGGAAGCAGAGCCTCAAGGGGGAACCCGTCCTGGCTGATTATGGTCCGGAGGAGTCCCTCAATGAGAGCGCTGACATAGAATGGGTCAACAAGGTGAGAACGGAAGTGTGGATCAACGGGAAGAGAGAGAAAATTGCTAAAGAGTTCCCTTTTTCCAAAATTTTTCTGAAAACCACTTTACACAATTTTAGCTATGGGTGAGGAGATTGATGCGATTTTGCGCCCTAGTTTCGTTGGCCTCCGTTTGCTTGAACACGCCGAAAACCTTTGAGAAAGTACCGTCCCTCCAATACGTCACCTTCATTTGCGATCTGATAGTCACGTTTCTATTCACCGCTGAAATGATCGCCAAGATGCACATACGAGGAATACTAAAGGTAAAGTTGTTCTCTTCATCGAGGAAGAATTTAAGTAGTATCTAAGTATATTAATTTTTCAAATTTTTGAAAACTGCAACTACTTTTAAATATAATTAAAACGAAGAGTGAAAAATTTTTCTATGCAATTATATCACTGTATTTTTTACGTGGATAGAATAAAATTGCTAATGGTATTGCACAGAGGGATAAGTCCTATTTGAAAGACCATTGGTGCCAATTCGACGCTAGTATGGTGATCTTTCTCTGGCTATCTGTGATTCTGCAAATGTTTGAAATGCTGGGTTTCCTCGTAAAGTTTAGTTATGCTTCGATTATGCGAGCACCACGGCCGCTGATCATGATACGTTTTCTCCGAGTCTTCCTCAAATTTTCGATGCCCAAAGCCAGAATCAATCAAATTTTCAAGTAAGAGAATTAAACATCTAAACTGATAGCTGAAAAACTCGTGCGGCTTAAAAGCGAGATATTTCGCAAACTTATTTGATTTAATTCAATTTCTTCAATTGTTAATTTTTCAATTTTTATATTTATACAGACGCTCGAGTCAGCAGATCTACAACGTGACACTTTTCTTCCTGTTCTTCATGTCCTTATACGGTCTTCTGGGGGTGCAATTCTTCGGCGAGCTGAAAAACCATTGCGTATTGAACACAACCGAACCGCATTACATCACGATCAATAGTTTAGCTATTCCCGATACATTTTGCTCCACCGACCCGGAGTCTGGATATCAATGCCCCGAAGGAATGATCTGCATGAAGCTGGAATTGTCCAAGTATATCATAGGCTTCAATGGATTTGACGAGTTTGGTAGTAGTTAATGTTAATACTATGCCCTCGTTAAAGTCCATGTGTGAATTGGTTTTCCATGATAATCCATGTTACTTACGTATAATATCCTCGTAAAAATATTGCAAGGGTAACTAATTTCTGGCCTCAAAATATAATTTCACTTTACTATAAATATAATATGATATTATCGAAATATATATCTTTTTATAATGTCGTGTTTGAAATATGAATATTCAATATTCTCAACAAGGAATTGAAAAATTAAAATTTTTACAATTGCGTTGCGAGATATATAAGACTTTGATTTGAAACTTTTAGCCACCAGCATCTTTACCGTATACCAAGCAGCTTCTCAAGAAGGATGGGTCTTTATCATGTATCGTGCAAAAAATTAAATACAATTGCGTTGCGAGATATATAAGACTTTGATTTGAAACTTTTAGCCACCAGCATCTTTACCGTATACCAAGCAGCTTCTCAAGAAGGATGGGTCTTTATCATGTATCGTGCAATCGACAGTTTACCGGCATGGCGTGCGGTTCTTTACTTCAGTACGATGATATTCTTTCTGGCTTGGTTGGTGAAGAATGTTTTCATTGCCGTCATCACCGAGACCTTCAACGAAATCCGAGTGCAATTTCAACAAATGTGGGGCGTCAGAGGCCACATTAGTAATAGTTCAGCATCGCAGGTCACTTGTACTAATTTTTCTCGAGATTTTTGAAAGGAAAAAGAATTATTCTCTTTGTTTTTTAATTTACTTTGGAGTATTAATAAAATATTGTATATAAACATTGTTATTTGAAATTAATTGAAAGCAAATAATGATATGATATTGATTGAAATGTTTTACGTACACCTTTACTTATTATATTATTGCAGATATTGACTGGAGATGACAATGGTTGGAAGTTGGTGACATTAGATGAGAATAAGCACGGAGGTCTGGCGTCTCCTGCCTGTCACGCTATTCTCAGATCGCCGTACTTTCGTATGGTAGTAATGTGCGCAATCCTAGCAAATGGTATCACTACCGCAACGATGAGCTTTAAGCATGACGAAAAACCGAGGAACACGTACTACGATCGTTATTATTGGGCCGAGATCGTCTTCACGATACTCCTGGACTTGGAGACGCTCT